>NW_027411772.1:0-168122 GCF_047663935.1 Musca autumnalis
TGACTGACTCATCATCAACGGCCAGCCAAAACGGCTAAAGCTATGAGCTTGAAATTTTACCAGTAGGTCACTGTTGGTGCAACTGTGCGAGATAAGGCCGGGTTTTAGAAAATTCGTCCTGGAATCACAAAAAATATCAACAACTAAAATCCTTATAATTTGCTATTATATACCGTAAAATATTATATACCGTAAATTATCACAAATAATTTCAAATTTTGTAGTTTACTTCTAGGCGCACGTTTTATCGTATCATTTTATCGTAAACCACTAAATTATAAAACCACATTAGAAGTTTTTCTTCCGTTTCAACAGATGTCGCAATTGTATAGTATTAACGTAATGTAAGCAGTAAAAACCACCCGATCCAGATTCACGTGTCTGGAGTAATTTTTTTCACTTAACACAACAGATTTTCTTTTTTAAACAAAAAAATTATTACCAACGAATTTGGAAAATTTAATTTTTAATTTAAGATTAAAACAAAATATAAGCCCCCGTACTTTTTAATAGTAAAACTCGTAAAAGAGAAAATCGAAAAAAAAGTTGCTCTCACGAAAAAGTTTTTTCAATAAGTTCGGGAACGGAAAAATGGTAACAAACAAAAATGGCGCTAAGAAACAGCTGATTGACATAAAAACAAAACAATCGGTTAAAACGAAAGGAGGAACAAAAATGGACGCTGGTAAGTAAAAATTAATAAAATATAAGTTTTAATTATAATTTTCACTCCTTCTTTGTTGTAATTATTTGTAGAATACAGTGAAGAATATGAATTTATCGATTTTGAGCGTGGCGCATTTCAAAGTCCGGGAAAGCAGACCTGGCTTGAAGCCCCCATAAGGCTCATGCTGACACTTTTGGAGGATCTTATGCCAAAAGTCGGGAAATCGGCCTATTTAAAAAATGAGAAAAAGCTTTGGCAGATAATATCTGAAAATTTGGAGCAAAATGGGTAATGGCTAATCTACGTCAATTATTTGTTCGGTGTTTAGTGATCGCTGTCAATCGATTTCAGGTACTTATTTTCACCAGAGCAAGTGGAAGGAAAGTTTCGGGCTATGGAGAGGCAATATAAAAAATGTAAACTTAATAATTCGCAAACTGGACGAAATAGATTAAGTTGTCCATACGAAACGTAAGTACTGCTTAAAATTTGGGAGCAAGTTGAATGTTGTGGCTGGATTTGAAAAATATTTGTCGAATATTTAAGTCTTCCTCCTATGGGATGGATGCTAAACTGGGCTAACGCGATCATATTTTTCGGAACTTTCAAAGCCTATATATCGGGAAATACTGACTTCCCCGACATATAATGGCGTAATCAGCTTTCAAAGACCTACCTGTGGTTTTTTTTAAATACAGCCACTACATTAATCTTATGCCAAAATTAAAAAAAAAAAATAGAGATGTTATTAGTTTATTATCTTAAAGGTGTTGAATACATATATCCAATAGATTGTCACCGAATTTAGTCTAATTCTACTTTCTTACAGGGAGCTCGAAAATATATTGGGAAATAAAAAGTCCATAAACCCGGATTATGTCCTGGACAGCGAATTTATAGTGGGAAAGGCTAATGAAGAAAAGAATGAACTTTCCGATGATAGTGGTATGAACTTAGAATTTTTATAATTTGCAATATATACTTATAAACATATACATATGTAATATTCTTCTATTGCAGATACTCCTTCGCCATCTAAAGCCGATGTGAATAAAATTAAAGGTACCTATAAGACGCTAACCGCCGCTATTATTATACGTTTTCCTTTGTTATTATAACAAAAGATTTACTGTTAGAAGTGACCATTAAAATGAAAGGAGGATCTCCTCAGCATCAACATTTAATTTATATTTATAAAGTGTCCAAATTTGTTTATTAATTAAAATCCATTCAATAACAAAAGAAAACGTATAAAAATGACCCTAATTGGATTGCGTATTTAACAAAATTTTTGTTATAGAAAAAGAAAATGAGAACCCGAAGAAAAAATCCCAAGAAATATTGCAAGAAATAGCGGAAGAGAAGAAGAAATACCATTCTGCTGTTTTAAAGCACCTTGAAAATAAAGAAAGGAGCTATGAGATAAGAAACGAATTACTCCGAAAAATTGCTACACATTTATGTAGCAAAGAAAAACAAACATAGACATTTTTGCAATTTCAATTCAATTTATTTTTATAAATGGTCCATAGGACCAAAATCGGTTCCAAAAAGTACAAAATGAATTACAAATCAAATTGATTTAAAAGACAAGAATATTTACTAAATTAGTTTAAAAGGAAAGTCTAGTACAAAATGAATTAACAATTACATTAAATTAAAAGAAAACTAAATTAGTTTTAAAGGATATACTAGTATAAAAGAAAATACTATTTTATTGAATTAAAATATTTTATGAATTAAAAACGAAAAAATTAAATGTACATAATATTTAAATAATGTATTAATTTATAATGGGCATTTGTCTCTAATAAAAAATGTCTCTAGAAAAATTTATTACAGATTGTTGTTTTGTTGCCAAGCCGAATTCATAATTGCATAGGTCAGTAGTTGAAATATTTCCACAATTGTACGAATTCATTTGGAACTCACGTTGTTTTATAAAAAAAACTGTTTCGTCACTTGACACATATGTTTGTTGTTAAGACGTTGTTGTAGATTTATTAAATAGTTACTGGGATCAGTCTAGTTGTACAGTATGATAAAAATGATTGACACTTGTATTTTTGTTAGATAGTGCTTGTCTGAAGAAGATGGTGGCTTGATGATCTTTTAAGAAATGTATGACAGTGGCGTTCTGTGGTTCGCATTTAATTGAGACGCAAACACTTTCAAAGAAGAATATGTGGTTCTGTTGAATCTTTGTTGATAGTTTTTGGCCACATTTATATTGGAAATACGAGGACTTTTGAAATAGTTTTAGAATGCGCTTTAAGCAATAGTTGAAGCACTATTCCACTTCGCATGGGACACATTTAAAGCCTGGTTTTTGAACGGTTCCACAGGGCGATCTTGCTTTTCCTCGTATCCAAAATTCCAAGTCTTGAAAGTGCCACATGATCGTTCCGTTTTCAATCGCTCATAATTCAAAATTCCGGTTGCGTGATGCCATATTCAAGAGGCTGTAGTTCCTATATGTAACCAGCCAGTTTCAATTTCGGATTAATTTCTTTTAAAACTAAGATATTCCGTCTGCACCCACGTATCTGAATCATATAGATTTAAGGTAAAAGTAAATTAAAAAGCAACTTTTTATATTCTTATGACATACTCACCTTCTTGACTGTTCATAACTTTGAGATTTAAGTTACTAAGTCATATATCAACATCTCGCAGTGTACATCATATTTTAGGGTATCATGTTTTGCCCATGATAGACGTAAAGCCAAAAAGCCACCTCATTTGACATCAAAACCCAACATCTCACTGAGCTGATGTGATACTGTAATCAAAGAAAACTACAAATAAGATTATAGTGGATAACAAACTGTTTAATAAGCAGTCCATTGTCCCAATTTGAACTTTAACATCTCAAAAATGGTGAAACCTACAAGGATATCATAATTTGGAGAATTTTCACTGCTTCAATAATCTTTAACCCGGGTAACTTCCGTATCGTCAGTTGCAAAAGTGTTAAGTATTATGTTTCTTAACGCCGTAGTACTTAACAACTGCAAAGCTAAGTGTTTGAAAACGTCACAAATACGCAGGTGAAAAGCAAACATGTATGATTTTATACCCTCCACCATATGGAGGGTATAATTAAATTTGTCATTCCTTTTGTAACACATCGAAATATTCATCGGAGACCCTATAAAGTATATATATACATTATTGTTCAGCATAAAATTCTAAGTCGATTTAACCACGTCCGTCTGTCTGTTGAAATCAAGATACAGCTCGCAATTTTAAAGATAGATAGTCAATATTTGGTACAGAAGTTTTTATAACTTGCAGGATGGTTGGTATTGAAAATGGGATATATCGGTCCACATTTTGACATAGCCCCTATGAACGGTACCTCCTGATTTTCGGAATTTTTAAGGTTTTAGCTTCATTATCCCACCAAAATGGCTGAAATTTGGTACGTAATCTTCTTTAGGGGTGTAAAACTTTCCTCCAGAATTTTTTCGGTATAGGTCCACGTTTCTATATAGCCCCCTTAGAACGGTACCTCCCGATTTTCGTAATACTGAAGATTGTGACGTCATTATCCCACCGTTCCAAGAGTTATAAAATATTCCAGAAGAGTATTATCAGTATAGGTCCATGTCTTCATATATCCCCATAGAAGCGTACTTCTTGATTTTCGGTATTTTTATACCCCAGAAACTATATATATCCTTGATCAGCGTACAATTCTACATCGATATAGCCATGTCCGTCCGTCTGTGGAAATCACTCTAGCGTCCGAACGGATTGAAAAAGGTGGATGAAATTTTGGTAAAATCTATTATGTCGGACTTTTGGTATTGAGAGCGGGCTATGTAGGCCCACGTTTTCGTATAGCCCCCATACAAAGTGACGCGTGACGCGTCGTCGTTCTAAGGAATTTTTAAGATATTTGTCCCATTTGTAATTTGGTATTATGTGTTTTCGGAGGCTAAACATATTTCTACCACGTTTTGGTATAGCCCTCATATAACACCCCTTATATAGTACGCGTCATTTATGATATTTTGAATGAATTTTTCCCATTTGACCACCGAACGATATCTCCAAATTTTCGGGGTTTTTGGAATTCACTTCCATACAGTTCGTTGTGTAGGGTATAAAAAGTTCGGCCCGGCCGAACTTAGGGCGTTTCTTACTTGTTTAAGTTTTAGCCACATTCTCTTACCGAAATAGAGGAAATTTGGTATTTAGTCTTATTTGAGTCTAAAAACTTTCCGTCAGCAATTTGTCGAAATTTATTATTAAGCCTTCTTCATACACGAAAGGATACTAATTATTCCATTTTACTTCAACACAACCTGTGTTACCTGTGGTAAGAGTTTCAGATGATAAATGTTTATTTCTTCTCCCTTGAACAAATATTGCTGTTGATGTAAATTTTTCTCTGTAAGTGAATAAAGAACAAAATATAGTTCTTTTTATAAAAATTAGGATAATAAATCGCTATTCTTCCATTTATTCAATGCAAACCTTTTTATAATGATTGCAATTCTTGACACAACACGTCTCGGAAAGTACTGTTTGACGCGATTCCGTTATTGTAGGAAGAATCGTCTTCATCTTCACAGACATCTTCAAATACGAAGTCGTCCATATCTGCAAGATTATGCAGTACGCAACAAGCACGTATGAAATGGCAAAGCTTTTCAATGCCCCTTAGTTTGCAATAATAAAGCTGCCGAAATCTTTGTTTTAGTATACCAAATGTGTGTTCAATGATCACACGACCCGAACTTAGCCTTTGGTTGAATTGTTTTTTGGCATTGGTAAGGTGACCATTTTCTCTATATGGCGTTATAATGTTTCTGCCACAAGGATACGCAGAGTCTCCTAGAATATAACAATCTGTATATGGGGAAAGAGTTATTAATCCAACGAGTTAAACATTACATTCAAAGAGCTCTAACCTCCACATTTACTTTGTAAATTTTGAAAAATTGGGGAATTCTGCAACATCCAACTGTCATGTGAAGAACCAGGGTATCCTATAAAAACATTAATAAATTTTCGTTTTTCGTTGCAGATACCCTGCATTTTAATAGAGAAACGACCCTTCCGATCAACGTAATCATTTCGGGAATTCTTAGGTGGGTCAATGATTACGTGCGTCCCGTCTATGCATCCTATTGAGATATTTATATACCGGAATGTATTTTATTATAGAACAAAGACATTGTTTATGGAACTTACCAATCACTCCTGAAAATCCGCACTTTACTTTAAAAAAATCGCTTGTAGCAGATTTTTCCTCCGATGTTGGCCATTTTATAACCTGGGGACTTAACGAGCTCAAAAATTTTGTGACCCTTCCAATAACTCGACTTATAGTAGATATAGTCACATTAAATCGGTCTGAAAGGTCTCTGAAGCTGCATGCTTCGTGTCCCGCAAACCATAAAACTATAGCCAAATGATCTTCGCTGGATAATCTCTTATCTTCACGGAGTTCTTTATAAACGTCAATATTAGAGAATTTTCCGGTCAACATATGAAGAAGGTTTCGTGAAATACGAAAATGCATACGAAACTCATCATCGCTATATGTTGACATTACATTGGCCGTGTAGTTGGGAATTGAATTGCGTTTTTCTGAAATAATATTTTTTGAGACATAACAATTAAAAACTATCTGTCGGCTTTGCTTAGATATATCCTCAGCCTATTTCAATTGAATCTTTCATGTACTGACAGATCGAATTTATTTAGGCTCTATTCTGAATTTTGTGGACACGTTCAATGGATATCGTGCATACCATATACAGTCAACCAAAAAAGTCTACATACACCCTATAAATCTCGAGTTTTTAGGGTAAGGAAGCATTTTCATGAAAATCCAAGTACATAGTTCTATTTCATATCCCTAATAAACAATATTACATACAACAAAAATATATTCCATAATACGAATAACGGTAAATTCTATAAAAGTTAAAAAATTAATAGGGAAAAGTGTACATACACCCAATGAAATATTAAGATTACCGTAAAATTTATGGAATAAGCAATACAAATTTTACATTTTATTGCTTTATTGAATATCTCTGGTCGTCTTAGACAAAATAGGAATATATTTGTGCTTTAATTGACGTTATTTAAGGTCAGACTTCGCGTATAGCTCGTTAAGGCGGACCCTTGCAGATATCTTTGAGTTTGTCAGTCTGGTAGTTTATGAAACCCCAGGAAATACAGTGGGACTAATTATTTTGAACTTAAACAAAGTTTGGGCAAAATATTACGAAAGCCAAATTTTGGACCGAATCGGTTGATCCGTTTGAGATTTATCGTGCGCTCCAGCCAGACAGACAGACGGACGGACATGGCTAAATCGATTCCAAGGTGTCTGAAACGAATTTCGTCCAAACATACTTGGGGTCTGAAACCATTATTTCGATGAGGCACATTTTGATCGTAAGAAAGTGTATATACTCTTTCTAGCCTAAAGCTGAGGGCTGAGAGTATAAAAAGAACAAAGGTAAACATGTTGGAAATATGAAGTCTAGGTATAAAGACCCTATTCTAGATCAGGGCTGCTCATTTCTTCACGGTAGCGTAAATTGAGAGTAAGCATCAGTCGTTGTTTGGCCTGCAACGGAGAAACACATCTTCAATATGAGCACCCCTGTTCTAGATTCATCCTAAACACAAATGCTTCTTCTGATCGACTGTAAAAACTCTCTTCCAGTTTTCTAAAGGCTTCGAGATGGTCATAAATATATTTCAACTTTTGATCCATTTTAGAAGCTACTTTATGACCTTTACAAAACTACAAAAAATACCTTTTAGCCCTTAACAAAGACCAATTTTTAGGGTCTTTTACGAGTCCTTTCTGGGTGCCTTAAAAAATTCTCCCTTATCGATGTTTACAGAGATTACAGTCTGATTTTCTATAACGACAGCTTAATGGTTCTTTAAAAAAATACTTAAGTTTGGTCGTGGTTAAAGAATCTCTTCTGCTCGTCTAAAGCCCCCATTCTCGGTGTCTAATCGTTTATAAATAATCCATTCGTACGTATCGCCTATGTTTGGTGCTGTACCTTTTCCTGTCGTCTTTAATGTCTCCCTTTTAAGGTTGTCTATATGAATTCCTTTGCAGACTTTTTAAATGCATTCTTTCTTCTGAAGGTCTATAAAGAATCCGTCTGGTTGACTACACAGTTTCCGTGTGGTCTTCTATAAAACTCCATCTCAATCGGTTATAAAGTCTGTCTTCTGGTACAGTGTAAAGACTCCCTTCTAAAGTTAAAAAAATTGGAACTTTTTCAAATTCAAACATTTATCCGGTGGTGACTGCCGCGATATGCAGTCATAGGTATAAACCTTTTCTCCGAAGATGTTTACTTCTCATAGGAAAAAAATCGTTCGAGGGTTATCGACTCCAAATTGTCTGAAACACATTTCGGTCTAAAACCATTATTTGGGGTCTAAAACAATTATTTCGATGAGGCACATTTTGCCCATTTGAAAGTGTTTATACCCTTCATAGCCTAAAGGCTGAGCGTATAAATATGGATTTGGATTAGAGCTCATAAGTGTTGCGGAGGCGGTACATGAAGGAATGGCCCACATTGTCGATTTTTGAAGTGGATCTTATTTTGGGATTCATACCTTTCGATAGATAAGTTATTTCGTTTGGTCACCGCATAATTTAGACCTATTGGACCATTATATGAAGAAGAATGGACTTGCCACGAATAATATATTAATTTTTTTTATTAGCAATGATTTATAATATTTAGGGGTCGATCATCGATAACAATTATCGTTGAGTGGCGTTGCCATTTGTCAAAATTGATCCACGTATGGCAACTCTCAACTGAAGTTGCGAATCGCAGTTGACGAAGCGGCTGTTTTTCAGCAACCACCAATTTTCAGTTGCAGTGAACATTTTCGAAGAAACAAGAAGTAAAATAGAAGGAAAAATAAACATTTTGTTAACAATTATTGATTCTTTGCATCATTAATTAATTTTGTGTATCAATATGGTGAAAATAACGACAAAGCAGCAGTGCGAAATATTAATTGATAAACTGAGTGAAAATCCAAACTTAGCCCGAGGAGTTCGGGAGTTTTGGTGAAACCAAAGCCACAGCGGATGAAGCGTGGAGGTCCATTTCGGAGAGTTCAAACAGCCATGAACCTCCAACACCAACACCTGAAGAGTGGCAGAGTCTGGATTCACTTTAAAGCAAAGTTGAAAAAGAAAATTCCTCAAAATAAAATAAACTTCAAAGACACTGGTGGTGGTCCATCACAATAAGTGAATTTATCGCCTTTGGAGCGGACAGCAGCAAATCTTTTGCAACTGAATTTGGTGACAAATACAGTAGGTTCAGTTTAAGTACAAATGACGAACATCCTCCATCTATATAGCCAACTACACCAGGGAATTTCGTTTTTGAATAAAAATGGTTTTTATTTTGCCTTTTTTTCCTCCTCTCTCAACTTCGAAACGATCCAATCCAATTTTGGCACAATTTGTCCTCTATCAAGTGGACAACTTCCTTCAATACTCTCGACAATGTAGATTGAGCCATGCAATTGTTGAAATTATTGCCATGGGACTTTTGGAAACTTCCGTCCTCCAAGAATCGCAACGCTGCGCACACTTTTAAAAGTGGGGGTATTGCTGTTGATCTGTAACTTACTTTGAAGTCATCCTTTAACGTTTCCACAACGTAAACTACGACATCCTTTGGCAATCGAAAATACGCCTTAAACCTGAAATAATTTACTGATTATACAGATCTTTCCACATGATCATCAGCTTACAGTGCAGATGGTAATTCCAATGGATTCGACTTGTCCCTCAAATTTCTTCTAATAGATGCAAAGTCCTGAACATTTTCTTCATCATCAAAAAATAATTCCACCGAACTTATCATTTTTTGGGACAGCAAATAAAACTTGAAGATCCGAAGATTCAATGGGCGGGCAGGTTATATTCCAATCTTGGGTTGTTTTCCAAATTTGCTCGAAAACTCAGCCAAAATATTAAAATATTCTCCAGAATACACAAAAGAGTTATCCAAAGCGCAATTATTTTTAAAATGTTTTTTTTTTTTTTGCGAATAGAGGTCACAAGTTTGAAAAAACACTAATCGATAACATGTTTATCGACCACCCAGTTGAGTTGACATTAATGGTACAACATTTCGTGTCAGTCGCGCAGACAACTGACAACGCAACTCAAGTTTAGTGGCAATACAAGATAGACCCATTATTTATTTATTTTTGTTTATATGTTGCGAAGAAGCCATTTGGCCTATTAATGTCACAACACGCAAAAAACTACAAATGTGTTCTTCGAATCAGGAAACATATCTTAAAATATTACAATTCAAATCTTATAATAAGTATTTAATTAAATGTATGCATGTGTGTGCGCAAAACAACTACAAGGCAAAAATAAGGCTCCCCTGTCAAAATGAAGAAAGAGTTATCATATGCCTATTGTTGGTAATATACAATTTGAATCAATGCATCAGTAATTCCAATACAATAGAATCTACAAAGAAATACAAGATATATACATGACTATAATATCACATCAGCCCATCGTATTATTAACAGCAAAGCTTTCAAACCCTCGTCGACATACACTTCTGGAAAACGAAAATTTCCGTAGCTCTGCAGGAAGCTAATTCCACAAACGTGCAAAGCGAATAATGAAAGATCTATAAAGATGTGGAAAAACGTGGAAAAATTAATTGTGTGTTTCTAGTAGATCTACAGAAAGCAAGCCGATCTCGGGTAGTTCAAAAATTACCGATTTATAAAGAAATCAAACAACTCGTTGCTGAACAAAAACATTAAACGGAACTCCTAGGAAAATCATTGCTTGTTCCGAAATATGTTCAGATCGGCGCATGTTATATACATATCTTACGATCATGTTGAACAGTTTTTCATGTGTTGTACCCTTTGTACACACATAAGAAATGATCGATATTAACATAGAACAAGCAAGTTGGTGTTCCTAAAGGAATAGACGATTCAGCCAGACAGACGGAAATGGCTAAATATACTCCATATCGTCGGAAAGGGATTACATCCAAACGTACTTAGGGTCTAAAACTATAAAGACTGGGTAGTAGTTTTTGTAGTGCAGCCTGCTCTAATTGTTGGTCTTCTTGAGACATTATTGCATCCCAAAAATCATTTTATTGACTATGTTTCCTTTTGTATTGTGCACGAAAATCTATTTGAAGTTCAATTTTGTGCAGCCCAATTTCATTGCGGGTGTCACGGCCAACAGTTGTTGGCAATATTTATTTTGGAAAGGAGATGTAAAAAAACGTGCAGACACATTCCATCTATTCGCCGTCTGTACTAAAAACATGTTCCAAGACATGTCAGCGTTATGTAATTCTGCAGGAAAAAGTAATTGCTACATGCAGGTAAAGAGTTTTGTAATCCTTATAAAAATACAAAATGTTTCAATCATGGTATGGTGCAAACATATTTTTACCTTTTACAGATTTCATCAGACTTTCCAAAAGTTCTTCGTCATCGGAGTCTTCAAAAAGCCATTCGCCGTCACTGGTGGAATCATCAAGTATGAGAAGAGGCAAATTGTCGTCCATTTCCAATTTGTGTATATTTAAATGTATGCGAAAAAAGTCAAGATTTTGTATTTTTTCAGATGTTGCTTTCCACAATTTTTAAATTTTTATATTTTATATATTTTTCTTTTATATTATTCACAGCTTCTAATTTCACTGAAAAATTATAGGTTTTGTTTATGTTTTTGTTTTCCTTTGGTTTATTTTGTTGTTTGTTTCTGTCAACAAATGTCAAAATCGAAATTTGACGGTAAGTGCAGCCTGCTCTAAATGTTGGTCTTCTTGAGACATTATTGCATCCCAAAAATCATTTTATTGGTTATGTTTCCTTTTGTATTGTGCACGAAAATCTATTTGAAGTTCAATTTTGTGCAGCCCAATTTCATTGCGGGTGTCACGGCCAACAGTTGTTGGCAATATTTATTTTGGAAAGGAGATGTAAAAAAACGTGCAGACACATTCCATCTATTCGCCGTCTGTACTAAAAACTTGTTCCAAGACATGTCAGCGTTAGGTAATTCTGCAGGAAAAAGTAATTGCTACATGCAGGTAAAGAGTTTTGTAATCCTTCTAAAAATACAAAATGTTTCAATCATGGTATGGTGCAAACATATTTTTACCTTTTACAGATTTCATCAGACTTTCCAAAAATTCTTCGTCATCGGAGTCTTCAAGAAGCCATTCGCCGTCACTGGTGGAATCATCAAGTATGAGAAGAGCCAAATTGTCGTCCATTTCCAATTTGTGTATATTTAAATGTATGCGAAAAAAGTCAAGATTTTGTATTTTTCAGATGTTGCTTTCCACAATTTTTAAATTTTTATATTTTATATATATTTTTTTTATATTATTCACAGCTTCTAATTTCACTGAAAAATTATAGGTTTTGTTTATGTTTTTGTTTTCCTTTGGTTTATTTTGTTGTTGTTTGTTTCTGTCAACAAATGTCAAAATCGAAATTTGACAGTTTTTCCACTTTTACACGCTCAAATTTGTCGAGTAAAAAGTTTTTTAAGAGAGCGCTTTTCAGCGCCATTTTTGTTTAAAGAGAACTGAACATTTTACAACTTTCTGGTGTACGGGAACGCTTTCTGGTAAAAAATGTGTAAAAGTGGTAAAAATTGTAAAAACTTTTTAGTTCTGGAACACAGCTATAGTTCAATAATGTTAAGTTTTTTACTGTTTAAAATATCATTATGACAATAAAATCAGAAATCGGCCAGAAATAACAACAACAAAAACTGTATGTACTTGATTTCTTGGTCTTGGTCTAAATGTTTGCAACTCAGTTAAAGTGCAATAAAATTGTGAATATTCCCACGATTTGTTTGCAATTAAGAATTTCTATGGCGTTCTTGGTACATAGAAATGTAGAGTCTATAACTTTTCGTCACCAAATAATTTAGGAAATCAATAATAGACCACAAACCAGAATCAAATTTTGGTTTTGTAATTGAAAACGATTTTGGAATATGTGCGTTACGTGAAAAAGTCAGAAAAGCATTATCACGAAGGGATAGGAAAAACCACTGCTCTCCCCGAAAAATATAGGGAAACGAATTTTCTACAGAGAAGATTTCAAGCCCTTTAAAGTACTTTGATGACGTTATATTTCTAATGAGATGAACGTAATGTTGTATTATTACGAGGGGACACAAAAAGTATGGCGCAACCATCTTACAACCCTGGAAAATAAAAATGTAATACATACTGAAAACTTCGGTAGTTATGGTACTGGCATAGATAAACGAATTGCATAGACAAAAGATTACTCATGCTGTGTGCTGACAACAGACTCAAACCAAAATACTGAATATTTTTCGAAGGCGATTTTTGAGAAAAATTGCAAAATTTTCTTTTACATTTTTATCCGAGGATGTAGATTCCGTCAAAAACTAACTTTATAGAATTGTGTTTATTGTAGTTTTAATTGAGTTGTTCTGTCAACAAACTCGATGTTAAGAACATTGTTTAGAGCATTCCTTTGTCTATATGTACATTTAATTTGTCTATGGCAAAGGGTTGTATATGAAGCATTCGCATTAGGTAAAATAAGTTTTCTGAGGTTTATTTGAAGATCTTCTACAACTTATTTAACGACAATGTTAAAATTGTGGTTTTTGGAACCTGAAAATCAAAAAAGTAAATACAAATAAAATCTACCAAGACAAGACATTCTAGACGTAAATCTTATTTACAAAACCTTTATGGATTCATCTGAGGAAAAAAGCTGGAAAAGACCCTCCACTAATATGCGAAACTTAATAAAGATCAATGGGAAAAATACCAATAAAATATGACATTTCGAAATGTTTTTTTTCATATCGTGTAAAGTACCCTTACCTATGCATATAACTTACATTTAAAATTAGTGTTCAGTGAAAAACAAATTTGTGTTTTGAATGATGGTTAATGAATGACTATAATAGACGATCCGAAATCAAATTCGTTCGAATTACTACCAAACGCCTTTCGGTGTAGAAAATGGTTGGTAGACTGAAAACAAAAAACAAACAAAAATCTATTATATATTTGAGCTTGGTGATAAGTGACTGACTGACTGACTCATCATCAACGGCCAGCCAAAACGGCTAAAGCTATGAGCTTGAAATTTTACCAGTAGGTCACTGTTGGTGCAAATGTGCGAGATAAGGCCAAGTTTTAGAAAATTCGTCCTGGAAGCACAAAAAATATCAACAACTAACCACAAAAAATATCAACAACTAAAAAAAAGTTAGAGATTTCTCAAATAAACTCCAACATAAAAGCAACGAACAAAATCATACAACGATTAGACTTCAATCTCAAAAGTACTTTGAACGAATATGATTACTCAACCTTCAAACATAAACAAAACAATAGAATGAAGGCAATAAGGAATAATTTGACAGAACTACATGAAAAGAAAATAACGACACTGAAAGAAATTATCTTTCAAAAATACGGTTTCAAATACAATCCACATTGGTTCGAAAACAAAACGAGTATAGAGTTTCCCTTCGAAAGTAAATGGCTTTTATCATTAGGTAAAAAATTCTCTTTACCAATAACAAAATCCAATTTCTCACCAATTAATGCCATAGCAGATATAGAACAATGTATCGCAGACTTAGAGGATAACGAAAAAGAAACTTGTAGAACTAAAGTATCAAACAGGATAAATACATACAAAAGAAACACTAGATATAATCAAAAGAACGTTTTATTTCAACAGTATATGAAAAAACCAAAATATTCCTCAAAAAACATAAAAACATAATCATATCACAGGCGGATAAAGGAAATAAAACCGTAGTATTATACAAAACAGAATATAACAACAAAATGAACACCCTCCTACAAGACAAAAATACGTACAAAGTTCTGAGAAATGATCCAACGCAGAAATTACAAAAATCTAACAACAATTTTGTGTCAGAATTGTATAAAAACAACTACATTGAAGCCTTTACAAAGAAAAAACTCACATGCTCAGCAGCAAATGCTCCTAGAATATATGGGCTACCAAAAATACACAAGCCAGATATTCCATTGAGACCCATAGTGTCATCAACAAATGTACCATGTTCCGAGTTATCAAAATACATAGGCCAAATTTTGAAAAACATCATATCGAATGAATATAATATAAAAAATTCTACACAACTTAAACAAAACCTGAAAGACATTAAACTTGCAGATTCTGATATTCTGGTTTCATTCGATGTTATTTCTCTCTTTACAAATATTCCAATACACAATGCAACTAAAATCATCATGAAAAAATGGGAAAATATAAAACAATTCACAAATATTCCCAAAGGAATATTCATCCAAATACTTCAATTTTGTCTAAAAGACAACAACTACTTCGTATTTCAAGATAAAACTTACAGCCAGGTTTTCGGAATGCCCATGGGAAATCCACTTTCCCCCACCATAGCGGATATAGTTTTAGACAACTTACTTGACGAAGCCATAGCTGAACTCAAACTCATGGACATAAATATCAAATACATTACGAAGTATGTAGATGATATTTTGGCAATAATCAATAAGGACGACGCGAATAAGATTCTAAACACTCTAAATAAATTTCATAACAAGCTACAATTCACAATTGAAGTAGAAAAAGATGGAGAAATTCCATACTTGGATATGAAACTAAAACGCAATAAAGAAACCATCATTTTTGATTGGTATGCTAAAGAAACATCTTCCGGTAGAATACTAAATTTTCATGCCACACAACCGAAAACACAAATACTAAACACAGCAAAAAATCTAATCTACCGTATTTTCAAAATAAGTGACGAATAATTCCATAATAAAAACTCCATCATAATGACAAACATTTTAAAAAACAACAGCTTCCCTAATAAAACTATTACTTCTCTAATTGACGAAATTAAAATGAAAATCAAAAATGAATATAAACAAACACAAACTAAATCATCTTCTGACAAAGATGAAAGAACAACTTTTTATGGCGTAACATATATTCCAGGTCTTTTTGACAACAACAACCTCAGCAAAATTATTAACAACAAAGTTAGATTTGCATACAAACCAAACGCTACATAAAGCAATATATTCACAAACGTCAAAACACCAATCGAAAAAGAACAACAAAACAATGTTGTTTACCAAATAGATTGTAAAGGAAATGAGAATGAACGATGTAACAAAATATACATAGGGACAACAAAAAGAGCGCTCAACATAAGAATGTCAGAACACAAATTTGACATAGAGAAACAAAAAGAGAGCACTGCATTAGCACAACACATTTTGAACACAGGTCACTCTCCCGATTTTGATAATATAAGAATTCTAGATAAAGAGAGAACAGAGAGAAAACGGTTACTGAAGAAAAGTTTAAGAATACAGCAGAACATAAACAGAACGATGAATTTAACAACATCAACAACAACAACATCAGTTGCAGTTATGGAGTTGCAATGTTATGAATCCACTGTGATATAGATTTAAGTTGTGTCATTGTCATTATATATTTACAAATATAAAATCCATGTAACACTACTTAAAGAAATATTGCAAGTAATTAATATGCTCATAATTGTGATTGATTTTAAGAATATTATGTTTTATTTAAATAGACGAACCTCCCCTGAAGAAGTCGCAAAAAAAGTGACGAAACGTCGGGAAGCAATGCAATAAAATCTTGTGTTTTATTTGCCAACAGTACAAAAGGTCAACAAGCTAAATTAAAAAACTGAAAAATCAACAAATAAACACTTGACCAAACGAAAATACAAAATCAAAATCCTTATAATTTGCTATTATATACCGTAAAATATTATATACCGTAAATTATCACAAATAATTTCAAATTTTGTAGTTTACTTCTAGTCCCAGGTTTTATCGTAAACCACTAAATTATAAAACCACATTAGAAGTTTTTCTTCCGTTTCAACAGATGTCGCAATTGTATAGTATTAACGTAATGTAAGCAGCAAAAACCAACCGATCCAGATTTACGTGTCTGGAGTAATTTTGTTTTCACTCAACAAATGTCGCAAAACAGATTTTCTTTTTTAAACAAAAAAATTATTACCAACGAATTTGGAAAATTTAATTTTTAATTGAAGATTAAAACAAAATATAGTTCAATAATGTTAAGTTTTTTACTGTTTAAAATATCATTATGGCAATAAAATCAGAAATCGGCCAGAAATAACAACAACAAAAACTGTATGTACTTAATTTCTTGGTCTTGGTCTAAATGTTTGCAAATCAGTTAAAGTGCAATAAAATTGTGAATATTCCCACGATTTGTTTGCAATTAAGAATTTTTATGGCGTTCTTGGTATATAGAAATGTAGAGTCTATAACTTTTGGTCACCAAATAATTTAGGAAATCAATAATAGACCACAAACCAGAATCAAATTTTGGTTTTGTAATTGAAAACGATTTTGGAATATGTGCGTTACGTGAAAAAGTCAGAAAAGCATTATCGCGAAGGGATAGGAAAAACCACTACTCTCCCCGTAAAATATAGGGAAATGAATTTTCTACAGAGAAGATTTCAAGCCCTTTAAAGTACTTTGATGACGTTAAATTTTCTAATGAGGCGAAGATTATGTTGTATTATTACGAGGGGACCCAAAAAGTATGGCGCAACCATCTTACAACCCTTTCGGCGTAGAAAATGGTTGTTCGACTGAAAACAAAAAACAAACAAAAATAACTCATATATAAACAAAACGGAACTCAGGTAACAGTTTGAACACATTTGTATTCGTATCGTCTTAACGAAACTGTTCATGAATCTCAGGTGGCAATAGCAATATTAAGCATCACAAGTAGTGCAATTGCAAAACGATTGAAGACCAGACTATAAACCAGATTATGGCGGTCTTAAACTCGAGTTGTTTCCGTGCTGTATGAAGGGTTTGATTTTTATTTGTTTTGCAAGATGACCCACGGTGATATATAAAGCTGGGGAAGTTGGTGTTTTAATAAAAAATGTGTTTTTTTCTTTTGTTTTGTGGTGAATCTATTTTATCGTTATGTAATGGTGAAATCTCAAAAATTTTGCACGTTTTTACGTTCATTAGTAGTATCGATAATTGTCGGTAAAATTAAAATGCTTATAATTTCGATAAATAAAAAGTAGTCGCTAGCCTCTAGCGACACAAACAGTGATGTCAACTTTTCTTTAGTCTTAATTTTGCTATTTAATTTTACCGATTTTTGCCGGTAACAGCAAAAATGAGTTACAGAATCCCACTACATGTTTGTGTACCCTCAAATTACTCGACTTCGAAAATAATTAATACAGTTTTCTAAAAATATGATTAAATTCTTAATAATACTACACAAATATAAACAAAAATACATCATAAGACCTCTACCCCCTATTAACTATTTGACAATATGTCTGTCCGTGTACTCGATAATTTTTAATAATTAGTACAAATGTTTTGAATTTTGATAGTTTCGAAACATTCGTAGTTTGAAATGAAGGACATTGGTTACTAATTTTTACAGTAAAACACAAAAATTCCACTTATATCAGTTGGTAGTGCGAGGCTCAATATTTACCACATAGACACGCTATTTCCTGTAGGTTTAATGTAGCGGTAGCGTCCATTTTTACGTTATAGACTCATTCAATCAATTTTGCTGCAAATTAAGTATAGTACACATTGACAAGCAAGACTGACAGTCATCGAGGTCTATTTCGTGAATATCAAAGCCTAACTGAAAAATTTCTTTTGTAATATCTAAATAATACCGTATATATTGTATTTAAAAGGTTTTCCGCTAAATAAATGTTGTTATTTGCAAGAAAAATGTCCTAAAAGTACGTTGGCTGTCATGTTTGATTGATAGTGTGTACTCCCCTTTAAGCGTGGTACACACGATCAGTTTTGACTGTCAGTTTTGCTCAAGTAATCGGTTGCTTGCCAGTGTGGCCGTTCATTTTTGTCAGTCACCATTCAACCACAAAATATTTTGTGGTTGCTGGATAATTTGACATTTATCGATATTTCCGAAAAATCGACAGTCAAAACTGATCGTGTGTACCCCGCTTTAGAATATAGGGTTTTCGGAATATGTACAAAATATTTTCAATACACGTTGGTATAGCCCTCATTTAGCCATACCGGCCGTTAGGATACATTTTCCTACGTATTTTGTTGTAATTTGGCATTTGTTGTTCTTTGTAGATAGAAAACCTCTGTGCGAAATATTAGCAACATAGGTTTAGGTTTTGAAGTATTTTAAAGTTTAAAGACAAAACATTTCCATTTTTACCGTTTCATTTGTGAGAGGATTCTTAGTATCACAGAAATCATCATTTGTAATGATTAGTAGATTAATTTTTTCAATTTCATTGTCGCTTTAAATTTCCACTTTTTTTACATTTCTGATTTTAAGAGTAAAATATAACTGTTTTGTAAAATATTAAGAATAATAGATTTGTGCATACCGTTTGTTCCCTACAAAAAATTAGTCCCAATTTACATTAGGCGAGTTTACTTGCGGCAATTGTCAGTTTGTGGGTGAGAGAGGGTGTTGAGAGGCAAAGGGTTACCATATACCTCACCTCTCTCTCCATCAAACTGACAATTGCCGCAAGTCAACTCGTCTAATGTAAATTGGGACTTATGAAACAAAAGTGTAACTTTTAAATGCATTTTTTAGTCGTTGCGAGGGGTAAATTTCGTTGGGTACTTATCTAACGAATTCAATAAAAAACGGAAAAGTAAAAAAGTTTTTATTTGCGTACTAAATTTGGTACCTTTGGTTTTGTGTGAGCAGATAGATTTCTAAACTGATATTTAGTATTGGTGTTGAGATAAAGTGGTGATTTTTTTTTTGCCTTCACAAAGTACAATACCATAAGATGCGAAAGGAAGGTGGTAGGGAGAGACATATTTGCTGACGATTGTAGACATTAATTTTTGGAGATAAGTCGATTTACGTCAAACTATATCGCGATTTATGTAGTTCTTTTTGAAAACTGCATACTTGATTGTGAATAAAATAAATAGTAACACTCTAACACTAACTGTCGTGAGTAGCATTACTGGCTTTTATTTTGATAAAAAAAGTTTTGGTCAATTTATTTATTATCCTGCTTTATACCATGGGGATTTTCCGCTAACGAAGTAGCGGGCATATGCTAGTATATATATATATATATATATATCACGAATGTTGTCAAATATTTCATATTCCATTTCAAAAAAATGGTAAATTTTTTTTCGCTCTACATCAAAGATTTTTGGTACATAGGTTAAGAAAGAAATTCCCAGTACGAATCCGCTCGCGAGCCAGTTTTTTGTTGATGCGGACAAAAGTTATGGTGGTTTTATTTTCGTTTTAAAGAAAAAATTATTATAAAAACGCTAATTATTTCACCGCAAGCAATTGCTACTAAAAAGTTATCAGGAAGTGGCTTGAGTTAGTAGATTGGATAATATTTGTTAAATGTTACTCAGTACTCGCGAAATGTATAATAAATTGATAAGTCAACTTTTTTCAAAATAAAGGCTATAAAATTTCAAAAAAATTCGTATGGGAGCAAAACTTCACGGCGAATCAAATGAGATTAAAATCATACAGATTGGTATTATAGTTTCGATGTCACAGCCAAAATAAACACATATTTTGGTTAAAAAAATTATTTTTTGTTTGAAAAAATATTTTTTCACATTCATTATGTAGTATAAAATTTTGGAAAAATCTATAGGAATACTTCCTTTATTTTGCTTAAATCTCCCATTAAAATATAGGGATTTTGCTTTATAGACATTCATATAACAGATTTCCTATTGAGGAAGATAATTGGATTGCTGAGGATATATCTCAAGGCTTTTGAAATGGAAATAGAGGTCAAATAACCCATTTTAATTTATATGCATTTTAAACTAGGTGTAAATCGCGTAACTATCAAAATCATTTTGTCCGCATGTAATTTTCATGTACAGCAAGACCATATCTTTTAATTTGTATATATTTTTCGAAATTTAATTTGGAAGCTAAGATGTAGCATCGGCTGCATCTTAGCACTAAAAAACCTATAAAATGTCGCTAATTTGCGCAAAGTGAATACAATTTTTGTCCGCATCCGATTTCAATGTCCACCATGAAAATCTACATCGATATATATCTATTTCAATGCGATCAATCAAGAACCGTGGATGTAGCATCGCACACTATTTATTGGGATAAAATGAATGTAGCTCCCTTATCAATGAAGTTTTCAAATCTCTGTTTTCGCTAAAACGAAGATGCTGTATTAGTTGTTTCATTACAGTGGAAACGAACCGCAGAAAACGCGATAAAATACGCGATATTTTCAAAAAAATTTTTAGGTGATTTTTCTACTTTGGAATTTATCGTAACTCGCGTTTTAGTAGATGGATTTTCACGAGGAATAATTTATTGGATCAGGAACGTAAAAAACTAAAATGTGCAATCAAGTACGAGGAGTTCGAATGACAATTGTAAAAATTAGGCCCGAATAATATGATTTTTAGAAAACTGTTCGCACAAAATTTCCGTATTTGGATGCAGATTTCTATGATGCTGTGTAGACTACATTCACGGCACATATATCAAATAACTCAGAATCGCGAGTTCTACAATACAATTTACGATTTTTCGAAAAACCTGTTTGCGGAATGAAATTAGAAGAAAGTGTCAAAAAACACTGTAAATCTGGCTTCAAAATGTCAGCATCATTTAATGGTAGAAGCAGATCAAATTTTGCAAAGTAATACATTAGTGAGATGATTCTTATTTAGTTTGCTTCTACTTTTACGCTGACAGGAAAATCGGAAAAAGTTTGGTTTATTCACAAATCAAGAGAAAACTAAAAAAGACACGTTGGCTTCAACCCATTTTTACCTATTTTTTAACATAAATATAGCCACAGCTTCCACGCAAATTAACTTTTGATGCCAATATATTTTGCCACGTCCAAAAACATCTCATTTTAGCCAAAAACATTTAATTTGTATAAAATACAATTACAAGTCGCGTGTTCTAAAAGAGTAAACCTTGGCTTCAGCTATGTTAAATTTTCAAAAATATTGGTGATATATATAAATGAAGAAAAGACAAAATTTTTTAGTTTTCCATAAAAAAAATTAAAATTTTTTTTTAAGCTACATAAATGATTTTTGTTACATAGATTGGGAAAATATCCCATTCTTAAATCTGTTCGAGATACTAATTTTTGTTGTTGTGCGCAATAGTTATGGCGGTTTCAATTCTGATAAAAAGAAAAAAATCTTTAAAAGACTCTAATCATTATATTGAGAAACTCTCTTAATTAGGGGCTCCCTACATACTATATGTTTACTGAGGTCCCATAACTTTAGTGAAAAAGTTGTAAATTTTCGCGGAAACTAGGAAAGCATTCAAAACAATTGGTAGTTTACAACTTGTTCTAATAAAATTCAAGCTGTTTATGCATCTGAAAAATATATAAAAAATATGTACGTAATCTAAACATCGCGAAGATTCAAATGAAACCAAAACTATAAAAATCCGTTTAGCGGTTTGCATATTATAGCAAAAAACAAAAAATATATTGAGGAAATTTATAAAATTTTTGTAAGAGAAAATATTTATTAAAATTTATTTTGTGAGTTAGTTGAACAAAATGTAGGAAAAATAGGTCGGAGTTTTTCTTCTATTTTAGTTAAATTCCACGCAATAAATCAAATTTTTTATTCTAATCACTTCTCGGAAACACGCTAACATCTAGCAGAAGATATGGATATCTTTCAAATAAATGTTGGGTTCCTTTAAATGGGGTATAATCTTGAAATAAAATTGTATCGGGTAATGTTCATTTTGAAATGCGTGTAAATCGCGAAATCCTCAAGATCACTTGATGCGCATGCGGTTTACCAATACAGCGAATTCTTCTCTTTTAATTTGTACACATTTGCCAGGATTTACTTTGGCCGCTAAGATGAAGCATCGTCTGCAGTTTAGTGTGCAACAAACTGTAATAAAATTGAAATAAAATTGTATCGGGTAATGTTCATTTTGAAATGCGTGTAAATCGCGAAATCCTCAAGATCACTTGATGCGCATGCGGTTTACCAATACAGCGAATTCTTCTCTTTTAATTTGTACACATTTGCCAGGATTTACTTTGGCCGCTAAGATGAAGCATCGTCTGCAGTTTAGTGTGCAACAAACTGTAATACGCTTTTATTTTGCACAAAGTGCATACACTTTTTATGCGCATACGATTTCACTATCAACCGTGAAAAAATACATCGATCTAAACATATTTCAATAAAATCCATCAAGAACCGTGGATGTAGCATCACACAGTATTTTTTGGAAAAATCGGATACAGCTCCCATGCCACTAAATTTTTCAAACCGCTGTTTTCGCACAAACGCGAGTGATGATTCATTTTCTTCATTGAAATGGAAACGATCCACATAAAACGCGAATTAGTCAGCGATATTTTGAAAAACATTTTTCGCAAATTTTTCAATTTTTGCAGTAGCCATTTCCGCCGTTCTAGTAGATGGATTTTTACGATCTGTGATTCATATGATCCGGATGGTCGAAAAACTAAAATATCGCGGGGTACCAGCACACTCAAAACGATATTGTAAATACTGTACCCTAAAAATAGGTTTTTTAGAAAAAATATCACACTAAATTTTTGCCTTTGGCAGTAGATTACTCTGCTGCTGTGTGGGCTACATACTTAATATACATATCAGATTATGCGAAATCGCGAGTTCTTTAGTCCTATAATCGGTTTTTCGAAACATCCGAATGCGCGTCCCAGTTACATAAAAAATACAAAAAACACCTGAAATCCGGCTTCAAAATGTCAGCATCCATAAAAGGTGGATGCAGTGGAAATTTTGGAAAGTGATACATTAGAAGTGTAATCTTCATTTTGTATTCTCCAACTTTTACTTTGGACATATGTCCATCGTTTGAATGGTTTAATCAGATATCGAATAGCAATGTAAAAAACCTGTTTAGATTCAACGTGTTTTAACCTGTGGTTTTTTCTTTACGGGGTCGTAACTATCCCGTAAATTAAATTTCTTTGCAAAATTTTTGAGCTTTCTACAAAAACATCTAAATTAATTTAGCAATAGTCATATTTACTGGCAAACTACAATAGTTCGCGTATTATAATAGTGCAAACCTTGGCTTCATGGAAACTAAAAAATTTTGACTTTTCCTCATATATACCCAGCAAAATGTTCGATGCCAAAGATGCTATTCAAGAATGGGTGCAAGTGAAATAGAATGACATTTTTTCAGCATCTTCACTCATTCTTTTTACAAGAGCGTGACCCCCAAAAGATCCAATTCATTTTCAGATCCTAAGCATGTCATCTTTACTAACTCGATGGAATGGCATCTTCAACAATTCTTTGGCATGGCATCTTAACCAATTCCCAAGAATAGCATTTTCACTAATCTTTAACATGTCATTTTCACCAACCCTTTGGCATGTAATTTTCACATCTTGTTCGGAAAATGGAAAATGCTGTATTGAAAAATGATTTTCATTTTATATAATAACTATAATTTATTTATCATCATAAAGTTTACATCTATAATTGCAGTTTGTCCTCGATGTTGTAACAGTAGTTAATATGTTTGTTTTCTCATTTTTCTGCTTAATCTGACTCTGGGTCTATCAGTCGTAAGAATGTGGCTATTTCGCTATTTGTATGGTTTGTAACCACAAAGCTGCAAACTTAAGTTTCTTAGCAGGATTGGTAGGACAATTGAAAAGGAGCAGTGTGTCGTGTCATCAGTACTTGCCCTATAGGAATTTTGACGGCTGCACCATCCCGAGCGGATGCAAAACTACTCTGGTTTGTCCTGACAGCTGGCGCTTCTCAGCTGCGATAGATGGTGGATGTTCTCCAAGGACCGCATTCACACGATAACTGTTTACTGCATCTGTGACTGCATTCGTGTGAATGCTACTTAAACCTGGTTGAAAGGCTTGTTGATCTAGAGGTTCTCTCTTGTAACGTTATGCTTCTCTTTCTAGATTATGAGCACGGCTTGCTCTGAGTGAGTCCTCTGCTAATACGGAGATGGCCTTCAGCGCAGTTGTTGTGCTGCTTACGAATCCTGGAAAGTTGGAAGAACGATGCTGGAAGAACGATAGCCACAAGGGTCCTTGCTACGGGCGACAAAAGCGAAATCGGTTTGTAAGATTCACCTTTGCTGGCATCCTTTTCGGGCTTGAGTAGCTGGCCTATTTTCCAGACTTCGGGAACGATGTGTTTGGCAAGCAACAGGTTGTAAATTTAATTGAGAAACTTGACTTCCGGCCCTCCCAGCTGTTGCAGTCTAAACAACGCCGCTGCACGCAACAGAGTTTACTTCCTCCGCAACAGGTTTTGATTCATCTTACAAAAGGATTTTACTTCCCATCAGTGCAGTGCATATTTCGACATTGACTCCAACTGCAGATTACTATTTCGTGAATTTTATTTTACAACGTTTTGGAAATGTTTGTTGTTTTGTAGGGATCTACAAATCGACTTGTTGAGCAGGGTTCTCTAAAGCAGGCAAGGAAACTTTTATAATTGGCCTGTTCCTTCACTTTAAAAATGGTAATTATTGCAAAAATGGTAAAAGTGGTGAACTGTTCTCATATAAATTGTATGCTTTTAAAAGTAAGGAAACACTTTGCGGGTAAAAAATTGGGAACCTCAGGCACGTAAAGGAACACAACTAATACCAAAGAGTGCAGTCCGAGTCTGCTTTTAGCTCAATGGTTGGGACTTCCTAGCATTATAAATCTTACATAGCTTTAAACGTACATATTCAGATAAATAAAAGAATATATACATATGTTAATATAAAAACACAAAATTCATCTCTATTGGATCGATGGAATGGGTTCAAATGCTAAGGAAAAGATCGGATCTATCACGACTTCCCTTGAATTGGTTCAAATGCTGATGAAACGATCGGATCTTTCACGACTTCCTTCGAATGGGTCCAAATGCTGATGAAAAGATCGGATCTTTCACGACTTCATTTGAACCAATGCAAAAAATCCAGTGAAATCATGGCATCTCATGAAACCATTTCAATAAAATTTTGCTGGGTATATATATATATACATATATATTGCCAAAGTTAAAACTTTGTTCACAAATGTAACTATGATTGATATATTGTGGTTATTATTATGATAACACTGGTAGAAACCATAAAAATAAATTATGCGCGGGTGCAAAATGTACGTCCAGTCGTATATATATATATATATATATATATATATATATATATATATATATATATATATATATAAATATATATATATATATATACTAGCAAGTGCCCGCTACTTCGTTAGCGGAGAATTCACACGTATATAAAGGAGGATAATAAATAAATAAATTGAAATGCAGAGTATAGTTTCACCCGTTCCTATTTACAAATTCTTTATCCAGTAAAGTACGACAGTTTAAGGTTTTACCACATATTATTTCAAAAATCATACCTGTGGTTTTCAAATAGAACTACATAAATCGATTAATCAATTTGTGTTAATTTTGCTTTATTGATGCCGCGTAGAAGTAGCTAGAAGCTATCAACGGCAAAATTTGGTTTTCAAAAAATGTGGGGCGTAGTATTTATAAAACTATATTCTCAACGACTGTTGTTAAAACTACATATTCCTTTAACATTTGGTACCGTACACTACTTCGAATATGGCCTAACTAAATCCCTTTAGTAATGAAAGTATTTAGCTCAACCGTCACTTCAATGTTCCTCGGAGGGGCAAAACAGTTGAATTGTACTACACTAAGCAGTATTTTATTAAACATGGCTCGATTATCTGCTTACTTACAATATTATTGGCATTAAAAATAAGTGCAAACAATGACAATGTCTTAAACATATCAAGCAGTAATTAGGAATTCAAATGTATGGAGCTATATCCAAATCTGTAGTGCGATTCTCTAACATATTTTTTAAGTTACCGACAAAAATCGGTAATATTAAAACGCAAAATTATAAATGAAAAGTTCAAATAAAAGTTGACAACACTGTTGCTATCGGTATAACCTTACGACTGCTTTTTATTCATCGCTTACTTACCGAAAAACATCGGTAATTACCAAAATTATAAGCATTTTTATTTTAAATTTAATTAATTAAAAACAAATTTTATTTGTATAACATTTATCGTATCGGGACTTTCAGAAAAAGTTGGTCTTAATATAACGTATTCCTACTTTGGGCATCAATTACATGGGATTTAAAAAATACAATTCGAAATGTCATATTTTATTGATATTTGTGCCATTGATCTTAATTAAGTCTATCATATTAGTGGGCTGTCTTATTCCCGACTTCTGTCTTCAGATGAACCCAAAAATTTTCAATGGGGTTAATATTTGGACTTTGGACTTTAGTGTCGATGTCTTTGTTGTAGTTGTATAACAACCAAGTTCTACGTAAATAAGATTTACGTCTGTCTAGACTGTCTTGTCTTGGTAGAGTTTATATTATAATTTATAATTTTCAGTGTCCAAAAACCCAATTTTGACGTTGTCGATTAAATAAGTCCTTGCTTTATATAGAACACCATGCCACAGAAAAACGGATTGTATAGGCAAAGGACTGCTCTCACCAATTTCATTAACATTGAGTTTGTTGACAGAGCAACTGAATTAAAAATACAATTGTAATCATATTTTGTTCAAACAAAAACTGTATGAGTTAGTTTTTGATGAAATCTACATCCTCAGATAAATGTATAAATGAAAATCTTGCATTTTTTTAAATCGTCTTCGAAAAACGTTGAGTATTTTTGTTTGGGTCGGTTAACAGCATATAACATAATGCGGTGCTCTTGAACCAACATTAAATGAAAGGAGCTTACACCTGGGAATAAAAAAATCGCTTGAGCGGGTTTTAAATAAATCACGGTCAAAGTTCACATTTTTTGGAGGTTTTCAGGTTTTCACGCCCTATCAAAATGGAATAAAGAAAATGTTGTAGCATCGAAAATTCTCTACAAAATTGTTCTTTATGATATTTTTGTAGGTTTTACCATTTTTAAGATATAGATGTTCAGATTAGGACAATTCACTGACTGTATCGTCTCCATATGAAACAATGTCAGGACTGCAATTTCCCTACTTTAACATATATATCGCAATTTTTTTAATTCGCCTTCGAAAAACGCTGAGTTTTTTGGTTTGGATCGGTTAACAGCATATAACATGATACGGTGCTCTTGAACCAACATTAAATGAAAGGAGCTTACACCTGGGAATAAAATAATCGCCTGAGCGCTTTTTAAATATATCGCGGTCAAAGTTCACATTTTTTGGGGTTTTTCAGGTTTTCGCGCCCTATCAAAATGGAATAAAATGATGTAGCAGTGCAAATTGTCTACAAAATTGTGTTTTATGATATTATCGTAGGTTTTACCATTTTTAAGATATATAGATTCAGATTAGGAAAATTCACTGACTGTATCGTCTCCATATGAAACAATGTCATGACTGCAATTTCACTAGTTTAACTTAAACTTCTAAATCTCAAAAATGGTAAAACCTAGAAACAAATTGAATGAGTAATCCTTTGTCTATACGATTCATTTTTTTTACGATCGTTCCCAACGCCAAACTTTCTCGCCCCTGCCGACCGAGAAGGCCACCTCCCCTTAACGTAGGGAGCGCGTACACCTCATATTCCGGAATATGGGGGGTTAGTAGACTAGGGAAAACCAGCTACAGCAAAACAACAGCCGGTTATAAAATTACATTTTAAGGACAAACACATCAAAAAATAACAGGTCTAATCTAACATATTGCCTGGCTACTGTTACAACAATACTAAGAACGCAAGATAAAATTTTTTTATGACATGCAGAGGTTCGGATAAAGACATCCTGTTATATAACTTGTTATATTCATCACATAAAGATCGGAGTGGATTACTCGTTTCATTATTAGATTTCGCTAACGTTAATTTAAGTGGTATGTAGTTTCGAGTACTACGTAAAGGTACATTTAAATTTATTTCGCCGATTAAAAACTGTGATTCAATTTGTCCACGCTTGAGTTTAATAATGAATATAGATCTGAGCATTAAACGTCTTTTCTCCAATGTTTGAAGGTCAATTAAGAGATTCAATTAAGAGATTCATTTGGAAGAGATTCATTTGAGCTCCAACCTAAACCTATAAGAGCAAATAAAAGAAATTGAACTTGTACTGATTCTATCTTATCAGAATCACATTTGTAAAAAGGACTCCAAAGTACACAACCCTATTCTAATGTTGGTCGAACAAGGCTAATGAATAAGCGTTTGGTCACGTATGGATCGTCAAAATCCTTGGACCAGCGTTTTATAAAGCCCAATAATGACTTGGCTTTATTAACACAAGACTCTATATGTAAGTTGAAACGCAATTTACTGTCTAAAATAACTCCAAGATCTACAAACGAATCTACATTATCCAATTTGTGCGAACCTATGAAGTAATCGCAAGAAGCAGGACGAGATCTATAAAATGATATTTTTTTACATTTTTTTAAGTTTAGTGACATACCGTTGACACTACACCAGTTGGAAAGAGAATATAAGTCTTGTTGCAGATTAATTGATTGATTATAAGAATCATGATTGCTAAACAGTTTAACATCATCAGCAAACATTAATACTTTAGAGCAACGAATAACAGATGGAAGATCATTTAAGTAAAGTACAAAAAGTAATGGACCTAAATGGCTACCTTGAGGAACACCAGAATGCACAGTTATATTTTTTGATAGAATATAATTAAAAGAAACCCTTTGGGTACGGTCCTGTAAATAAGAACGTATCCATGACAAGAGTATTGATGGGAAACCCTTAGTATCAAGCTTATATATTAACAATAAAGGCCTTACTGAAATCTGTGTATATAACGTCAGTTTGACATTTATTTACGAATCCATTGTGAACGTGACATGTAAGTTCCAATTTGTCAAGGTAGACCTACCCTTAACGAAACCATGTTGATAAGGTGATATGGATCTAGCGAAATGAGTTATTCGGCGCGAAACCAGAAGCTCAAAAAGTTTAGGAATTGCACTTAGTTTTGCAATACCTCTATAGTTTTCAATCACACATCTACTATCAGATTTATGCAAAGGAATAATAAAGCTAGATCTCCAGACAAGGGGGAAATATCCCAATGTTAACGAGTCGTTGAAAATATTTGTTAGGGGACGATAAAGTTCATATGCACATGATTTTAAAATAGAAGTCGGTACACCATCTGGACCTGGTGAGTTTGAATATTTTAATGACAATAAACCATTTAATACTTCATCCTCAGTGAGAATAATGCGAGGAAACTGATTAAGTTTATGAATAGTATAAGGGTAATTAAGGGAGTTAATTGAAAATTTGGAGTAGGTACTTTGAAAAAAGTCAGCAAACATATTCGCAATGTTGTTAGGGTCACATGATTCTCTATTCATTCTATGCTATTAGGAAATTCACGTACTTTTCTTTTAGAGTTTACGAATTTATAAAAGTTTTTAGGATTCCTATTAAAATTATTTTGCATCTTAATTAAGTAATTTGAATAACACCTTGAATTTTCTCTATTGAACGCATTTCTAGCTTTTGCATAGTTGGTAAAATTTAAAGTGGAATTGCATCTTTTGAATTTTTTATACATTCTATTTTTATATTGCGCAAACTCCTGAGATGTGGAGTAAACCAAGCAGGCCCCATTTCTAAGCACATCTTTAAAAGAGGGACTGATACTGTCAATGCATCACTAAGTACTTTATAAAAATTTGAAATACGGGAATCAATGTTTCCCTGAGGTAACCAACTATTATTTGATAAGATAGAACGCAGTAGGACCACATTAGTTTTACCAAAATTTAGTTTACTTGACTTAGTTTGCGGTAAAGTTTTAGTAGTTGAAATATTATTGAGTTCAAAAGTTACCATAAGGGTGGGATGATAAATATCTAAATATTTGTTAACATCGATTTCGTTTTCAGAACAACTCAATTAAAAACACAATTTTAAAAACATTTTGTTCTAACAAAAACTGTATGGGGTTAGTTTTTGACGAAATCTACATACTCAGATGTAACAGAAAATCTTGCAATTTTTCTCAAAAATCGACTTCGAAAAATGTTGAGTATTTTGGTTTGAGTCTGTTGACAGCACTCAACATGAGTAATCCTTTGTATATACACCTTCATTTGTCTATGCCCATACCATAACTTACAGTTCTCCGGACTTTACAGTATGTATTGCATTTTTGCTTTCCAGGGCTGTCAGAGGTTTGCGCCATATTTTTTGGGTTCCGTCGTAATAGTGCAACATAATTTTCATCTCATCAAAGTTCTTTAACGGGCTTGAAATCTTCTTAGTAGCAAATCTGATTCGTTGCTTTATATTTTGCGGGGAGAGAACTTTTTCCTAACCCTTCGTGATGAATACTTGTTATGTAATACTTTTCTGCCTTTTTCACGTAACACACATACTCCAAAATCGTTTTCAATTACAGAACCAATCTTCTGTCTCTGGTTTGGGGCCTATTGCTGATTTCATTAATTATTTAGCGATTTCTTCAATTTACAGATTTTGAAATTGAAAATTGAATAGTTATGACTGTACATCTCCATATACGATAAAATTCTTAATTGCAAATAAATCGTGGTAATATGCAAAATTTTATTGCACTTTCATTGATTTGCAAACATTTAGTTATAACCAAAAAGTCAGGTCCATACAGTTTTTAGTTGTTGTTATTTCTGGCCGATTTCTGAATTTATTCCCCTAGTGCTGTCTTCAACAGCAACTCATTAGTTCAATAAACCCAACATTATTTATTGAAAGAATTTTTGTTTTAATTTTCATTTGAAAATCAAAATTTTTACAAATGCATCGTTTGTAATCATTTTTTCTAACTGGATTTTAACGAATGAAAATCTTTTGTGCGACACCTGTTATGTGAAAACTAAATCAGGATCGGTTTGTATTTTTTGCGTAATTGATGTTTATACCATTATCACCAACTGCGACATCTGTTGCAATGGAAGATAACAAATGTGTTGCCTTTCTATTATTTAGTGGTTAACGATAAAATAAGTGCGCCTAGAAACTACAAAATTTGAAATTATGTGTGATCTTTTACGGTATCAAGAAGTTATAGCATTGTTAATTTGACACATGTCTTGCAGAGGGCCAACTAAGTGAATAAGTACGTAATAATAATGAAAAATAAAGATTTTTGGACGAATTTTCTAAAACCAGGCCTTATCTCGCACATTTGCATCCACAGTGACCCACTGGTAAAATTTCAAGCTCCTAGCTTTAGCCGTTTTGGCTGGGCGTTGATGATGAGTCAGTCAGTCACTTATCACCAAGCTCATTTATATATATATATAGCATATGCCCGCTACTTTGTTAGCGGAACATCCCCATGGTATAAAGCAGGATAATAAATAAATTGATCAAAATTCTGAATATAATGTCTCCATTTCTCATTTACAACTTTTTTTATCAAAATAAAAGCCAGTAATGCTACTTACGACAGTTAAGAGTGTTACTATTTATCTTTTTCTAAAAATCAAGCATTTAGTTTTCAAAAAGAACTACATAAATCAAATCGTTCGCGATATAGTTTGACGTAAATCTACTTATCTCCAAAAATTAATGTCTACAATCCTATAGCAAATATGTCTCTCCCTCCTTCCCTTCGCATCTTATGGTATTGAATTTTTTGAAGGCAAAATAATAATTTCTTTGTTAGTAAATACCTGCACTTAAATGTTAATTAACAGTTAGTAATATTCGTACCGCGAAAACACTAATTATCAAAAACTCTACCCGTTTGTAAAAATTGAGCTTGCTTCTAGTTCTGCCTGTCAACCCCAGTGATCCCCATTTGTAAACTTACAGAACTATATTTTAAAATCACCACTTTATCTCAACCAATAATAAATATCAGTTTAGAAATCTATCTGTTCACACAAATCCAAAGGTGCCAAATGTAGTACGCAAATTAAAACTTTTTTTTACATTTCCGTTTTTTATCGAATTTTATTGAATTCGTTAGATAAGTACCCAACGCAATCTACCCCTCGCAACGCCTTAAAAAACTCATTTAATAGTTGCACTTTTGTTTCGTATTTTTTTGTAAGGAACAAACGGTATGCACAAATCTATCATTCTTAATATTTTACAAGACAGTTATATTCTACTCTTAAAATCAAAAATGTAAAAAAGTGGAAATTTAAAGTTGAAATTTAATCATTACAAATGATGATTTCTGTGATACTAAAAATCCTCTCGCAAATGAAACGGTAAAAATAGAAATGCAGTGACAACCTGAACTTAATGTAAGACATTCTGTATAAAATTGATGGTATGATGATGGACCAAAGTCGATTGAAAGTTTTGTCTTTAAACTTGAAAATACTTCAAAACCTAAACCTATGTTGCTAATATTTCGCACAGAGGTTTTCTATCTACAAAGAACAACAAATGCCAAATTACAACAAAATACGTAGGAAAATGTATCCTAACGGCCGGTATGGTTAAATGAGGGCTATACCAACGTGTATTGAAAATATTTTGTACATATTCCGAAAACCCTATATTCTAAAGCGGGGTACACACGATCAGTTTTGACTGTCGATTTTTTCGGAAATATCGATAAATGTCAAACTATCCAGCAACCACAAATATTTTATGATGACTGACAAAAATGAACGGCCACACTGGCAAGCAACCGATTACTTGAGCAAAACTGACAGTCAAAACTGAAACCCGCTTAAAGGGGAGTACACACTATCAATCAAAAATGACAGACAACGTACTACAACCAAATAGTTAATAGGGGGCAGAGTTCTTATGATGTATTTTTGTTTATATTTGTGTAGTATCATTAAGAATTTAATCATATACAAAATATAAATTCATTTTTTAGAAAACTGTATTAATTATTTTCGAAGTCGAGTAATTTGAGGGTACACAAAGTGGTATTCTGTAACTCATTTTTGCTGTTACCGGCAAAAATCGGTAAAATTAAATAGCACAATTACGACCAAAAACATAAAGAAAAGTTGACATCACTGTTTGTGTCGCTAGAGGCTAGCGACTACTTTTTATTCTTCGTTAACTTACCGCAAACATTCGTTAATTATCGAAATTATAAGCATTTTAATTGTACCGACAATTATCGATACTAATAATGAACAAACGGTATGCACAAATCTATCATTCTTAATATTTTACAAAACAGTTATATTTTACTCTTAAATTCAGAAATGTAAAAAAGTGGAAATTTAAATTACAAATGATTATTTCTGTGATACTAAGAATCCTCTCGCAAATGAAAAGGTAAAAATATAAATGCAGTGACAACCTGAACTTAATGTAAGACATTCTGTATAAAATTGATGGTATGATGATGGACCAAAGTCGATTGAAAGTTTTGTCTTTAAACTTTAAAATACTTCAAAACCTAAACCTTGTTGCTAATATTTCGCACAGAGGTTTTCTATCTACAAAGAACCACAAATGCCAAATTACGACAAAATACGTAGGAAAATGTATACTAACGGCCGGTATGGTTAAATGAGGGCTATACCAACGTGTATTGAAAATATTTTGTACATATTCCGAAAACCCTATATTCTAAAGCGGGGTACACACGATTAGTTTTGACTGTCGATTTTTCGAAAATATCGGTAAATGTCAAACTATCCAGCAACCACAAAATATTTTATGATGACTGACAAAAATGAACGGCCACACTGGCAAGCAACCGATTGCTTGAGAAAAATTGACAGTCAAAACTGATTGTGTGTACCCCGCTTTAGAATATAGGGTTTTCGGAATATGTACAAAATATTTTCAATACAATTTTTTTGTTTAAAAAAGAAAATCTGTTGTGCGACATTTGTTAAGTGAAAATAAAATTACTCCAGACACGTAAATCTGGATCGGTTGGTTTTTACTGCTTACATTACGTTAATACTATACAATTGCGACATCTGTTGAAACGGAAGAAAAACCTCTATTATGGTTTTATAATTTAGTGGTTTGCGATAAAATGATACGATAAAACCTGCGCTTAGAAGTAAACTACAAAATTTGAAATTATTTGTGATAATTTACGGTATATAATATTTTACGGTATATATAATAGCAAAATATAAGGATTTTTGTTGTTGATATTTTTTGTGGTTCCAGGACGAATTTTCTAAAACCCGGCACATTTGCACCAACAGTGACCTACTGGTAAAATTTCAAGCTCATATCTTTAGCCGTTTTGGCTGGGCGTTGATGATGAGTCTGTCAGTCAGTCAGTCACTTATCACCAAGCTCAAATATATAAGAGATATATATATAATATATATATATATATATATATATATATATATATATATATATATATATATATATATATATATATATATATATATACTAGCATATGCCCGCTACTTCGTTAGCGGAAAATCCCCATGGTATAAAGCAGGATAATAAATAAATTGACCAAAATTCAGAATATAATGTCTGCATTTCCCATTTACAACTTTTTTTATCAAAATAAAAGCCAGTAATGCTACTTACGACAGTTAAGAGTATTACTATTTATCTTTTTCTAAAAAGTAGTATTTAGTTTTCAAAAAGAACTACATAAATCGAATCGTTCGCGATATAGTTTGACGTAAATCGACTTATCTCCAAAAATTAATGTCTAAAATCGTAAAGCAAATATGTCTCTCCCTCCCTCCTTCCCTTCGCATCTTATGGTATTTTATTTTTTTAAGGCAAAAAAAAAATGATTTCTTTGTTAGTTAATACCAGCACTTTAATGTAAATTAACATTTAGTAGTATTCGTACAGCGAAAACACTAATTATCAAAAACTCTACCCGTTTGTAAAAATTGAGCTTGCTTCTAGATCTGTCTGTTCACACAACCCCAGTGATCCCCATTTGTAAACTTACAGAACTATATTTTAAAATCACCACTTTATCTCAACCAATACTAAATATCAGTTTAGAAATCTATCTGTTCACACAAAACCAAAGGTACCAAATTTAGTACGCAAATTAAAACCTTTTTTACATTTCCGTTTTTATTGAATTTTATTGAATTCGTTAGATAAGTACCCAATACAATTTACCCCTCGCAACGCCTTAAAAACGCATTTAAAAGTTGCACTTTTGTTTCATAATTTTTTGTAAGCAACAAACGGTATGCACAAATCTATCATTCTTAATATTTTACAAAACAGTTATATTTTACTCTTAAATTCAGAAATGTAAAAAGTGGAAATTTAAATTACAAATGATTATTTCTGTGATACTAAGAATCCTCTCGCAAATGAAACGGTAAAAATAGAAATGCAGTGACAACCTGAACTTAATGTAAGACATTCTGTATAAAATTGATGGTATGATGATGGACCAAAGTCGATTGAAAGTTTTGTCTTTAAACTTTAAAATACTTCAAAACCTAAACCTATGTTGCTAATATTTCGCACAGAGGTTTTCTATCTACAAAGAACAACAAATGCCAAATTACGACAAAATACGTAGGAAAATGTATACTAACGGCCGGTATGGTTAAATGAGGGCTATACCAACGTGTATTGAAAATATTTTGTACATATTCCGAAAACCCTATATTCTAAAGCGGGGTACACACGATTAGTTTTGACTGTCGATTTTTCGAAAATATCGGTAAATGTCAAACTATCCAGCAACCACAAAATATTTTATGATGACTGACAAAAATGAACGGCCACACTGGCAAGCAACCGATTGCTTGAGAAGAATTGACAGTCAAAACTGATTGTGTGTACCCCGCTTAAAGGGGAGTACACACTATCAATCAAAAATGACAGCCAACGTACTTTTGGGACATTTTTCCTGCAAATAACAACTTTTATTTAGCAAAAAACCTTTTAAATACAATATATACGGTATTATTTAGATATTACAAAAGAAATTTTTCAGTTAGGCTTTGATATTCACGAAATAGACCTCGATGATTGTCAGTTTTGTTTGTCAATGTGTGCTATACTTTATTTGCAGCAAAATTGTTTGAATGAGTCTATAACGTAAAAATGGACGCTACCGCTACATTAACCCTACAGGAAACCGCGTGTCTATGTGGTAAATATTGAGCCTCGCACTACCAACTAATATAAGAGGAATTTTTGTGTTTTACTGTAAAAATTTGTAGCCTATGTCCTTTATATCAAACTACAAATGTTTCGAAACTATCAAAATTCGAAACATTTGTACTAATTATTACAAATTATCGAGTACACGGATAGACATATTGTCAAATAGTTAATAGGGGCAGAGGTCTTATGATGTATTTTTGTTTATATTTGTGTAGTATCATTAAGAATTTAATCATATACAAAATATAAATTCATTTTTTAGAAAACTGTATTAATTATTTTCGAAGTCGAGTAATTTGAGGGTACACAAAGTGGGATTCTGTAACTCATTTTTGCTGTTACCGGCAAAAATCGGTAAAATTAAATAGCAAAATTATGACTAAAAACATAAAGAAAAGTTGGCATCACTGTTTGTGTCGCTAGAGGCTAGCGACTACTTTTTATTCTTCGTTAACTTACCGAAAAAATTCGTTAATTATCGAAATTATAAGCATTTTTATTTTACCGACAATTATCGATACTGCTAATGAACGTAAAAACGTGCAAAATTTTTGGAAATTTCACCATTACATAACATTAACATAGGTTCACCACAACACAAAAGAAAAAATCACATTTTTTATTAAAACACCAACTTCCCCAGCTTTATATATCACCGTGGGTCATCTTGCAAAACAAATAAAAATCAAACCCTTCATACAGCACGGAAACAACTCGAGTTTAAGACCGCCATAATCCGGTTTATAGTCTGGTCTTCAATCGTTTTGCAATTGCTCTACTTGTGATGCTTAATATTGCTATTGTCACCTGAGATTTATGAACAGTTTCGTTAAGACGATACGAATACAAATGTGTTCAAACTGCTACCTGAGATACGTTTTGTCTATATATATGAGTTATTTTTGTTTGTTTTTGTTTCCAGTCGAACAACCATTTTCTATACCGAAAGGCGTTTGGTAGTATTTCGAACGAATTTGATTTCGGATCGTCTTAGAAATCAAATATATTATAGTCATTCATTAACCATCATTCAAAACACAAATTTGTTTTTCACTGAACACTAATTACACGATATGAAAAAATACATTTCGAAATGTCATATTTTATTGGTATTTTCCCCATTGATCTTTATTAAGTTTCGCATATTAGTGGAGGGTCTTTTTCCAGCTTTTTTCCTCAGGTGAATCCATAAAGTTTTTGTAAATAAGATTTACGTCTAGAATGTCTTGTCTTGGTAGATTTTATATTGTATTTACTTTTTTGATTTTCAGGTTCCAAAAACCATAATTTTGACGTTGTCGTTAAATAAGTTGTAGAAGATCTTCAAATAAACCTCAGAAAACTTATTTTACCTAAAGCCATTGCTTCATATACAACCCTTTGCCATAGACAAATTAAATGTACATATAGACAAAGGAATGCTCTAAACAATGTTCTTAACATCGAGTTTGTTGACAGAACAACTCAATTAAAACTACAATAAATACAATTCTATAAAGTTGCTTTTTGACGGAATCTACATCCTCGGATAAAAATGTAAAAGAAAATCTTGCAATTTTTCTCAAAAATCGCCTTCGAAAAATATTCAGTATTTTGGTTTGAGTCTGTAGACAGCACACAGCATGAGTAATCTTTTGTCTATACAATTCGTTTGTCTATGCCAATACCACAACTTACAGTTCTCCGAAGTTTTCAGTATGTATTACATTTTTATTTTCCAGGGTTGTAAGATGGTTGCGCCATACTTTTTGGGTGCCCTCGTAATAATACAACATAATGTTCGTCTCATTAGAAAATATAACGTCATCAAAGTACTTTAAAGGGCTTGAAATCTTCTCTGTAGAAAATTCGTTTCCCTATATTTTACGGGGAGAGCAGTGGTTTTTCCTATCCCTTTGTGATAATGCTTTTCTGACTTTTTCACGTAACGCACATATTCCAAAATCGTTTTCAATTACAAAACCAAAATTTGTTTCTGGTTTGTGGTCTATTATTGATTTCCTAAATTATTTGGTGACGAAAAATTATAGACTCTACATTTCTATATACCAAAAACGCCATAAAAATTCTTAATTGCAAACAAATCGTGGGAATATTCACAATTTTATTGCACTTTAACTGATTTGCACACATTTAGACCAAGGCCAATAAATCAAGTACATACAGTTTTTGTTGTTGTTATTTCTGGCCGATTTCTGATTTTTTTGCCTTAATGATATTTTAAGCAGTAAAAAACTTAACATTATTGATCAAAATTTTGTTTTAATCTTAAATTAAAAATTTAATTTTCCAAATTCGTTGGTAATAATTTTTTTGTTTAAAAAAGAGAATCTGTTGTGCGACATTTGCTAAGTGAAAACAAAATTACTCCAGACACGTAAAACTGGATCTGTTGGTTTTTACTGCTTACATTACGTTAATACTATACAATTGCGACATCTGTTGAAACGGAAGAAAAACTTCTAATGTGGTTTTATAATTTAGTGGTTTACGATAAAATGATACGATAAAACCTGCGCCTAGAAGTAAACTACAAAATTTGAAATTATTTGTGATAATTTACGGTATATAATATTTTTTACGGTATATAATAGCAAAATATAAGGATTTTTGTTGTCCAGGACGAATTTTCTAAAACCCGGCCTTATCTCGCACATTTGCCCCAACAGTGACCTACTGGTAAAATTTCAAGCTCATAGCTTTGGCCGTTCTGGCTGGGGTTTGATGATGAGTCAGTCAGTCACGTATCACCAAGCTCAAATATATAATAGATAGATATATATATATATATATATATATATTGGCAAAGTTGAAACTATGTTCACAAATGTAACTATGATTGTTATATTGTGATTATTATTATGAAAACACAGGTAGAAACCATAAAAATAAATTATGCGCGGGTGCAAAATGTACGTCCAGTCGGCTAGAAGGAAGGCTAAAGCACTTAATAACCCTAATGGCCCCGGTACATATGCTCCGTTGTGAGTCGCATCGCGCTTTGAAAACAATAAACACATAAAAAATGTGTAAGTGATACCAAGACTTAACACTTAACGACCGTATGTGTCGGGGCCTTAAACGTTGGATCACTGATATTAGATGAATTGGTAAAATCAACGCATTAAAATTTGTTACGAGAATCACTGTTGGGATTAGATCAGAATGTTTAGGAAAATTCGCACTCAAAATGTATGACATGTTTATTCATTTAATAACATAGGCATTGGCTGAACAAGAGGGACTAAAACTGTAAAATTTAAGACACGGTCCTGGGTTTGAAACATTTTATTAAATATTATACCAATGGTTATATGTGAACGCGAATGCGTTTTCTAAGTCCCGGTCCACACTAGCGTGAATTTCATTAAAAATTCCATGAAATTAGGTGTCCTTAAATCGAACTCCCTACTACAGCAATTTTATGATTTTACTCTACTATGGACGTCGATCTAGAGACGCATAATTTCATATAAAAATTTTGTGAAATTACTGTAGTGTGGCCCCAGACTAAATATCTCACTGAAATTAAATAGTTTGAAAAATTTTATTAAATATTAAATCACTGGTTTTATGTGAACGCGAAGGCGAATTCTAAGCAACTTGCTGAAATCAAATAGTTAAACGTGAAAAATCTTTTCAACAAAATTGTTTTTGTTTTTGAACGTTTTAGTAATTTTATTTGGAAGCATGGATATATGTGAAATTTTTTCACAAAGTTTTTAGCCCTTAATTGAAATACTACAAAATTTTGGGTGCCGATTTTTTAACGTACGAAGAGAACTTAAGTAAAATCAATTGAAAACAGTATTTTCATACTGCACTCTTTCGTATCAAATACTGTTTATTTATTTTTTAATTCCCTTTCTGCATACAAAGTAGCGGACAATTTGCTGGGTGATATAAACAAAAATACTGTTTTTCCACCCCAAAAATTATTTAGCACATAATGTTGTAGGAGGCTGTATAAACTTTACAACCACAATGGATACTGTCAATATAAAATATATTGTTATAATGCAAACCTTCCAAGTATTTTGCTAACACATCCATTTGAAACTTGTAGTATGCGGGATATATCGCAAGGTCTAGCTCCTGAATGTGCCAATTCGACAATTTTTTGACGCGTAGAATCCGGTAAAGGACGACCACCAACGAAAACACCACCTAATTGGTTTACGCCACTGTGACCTTTGAATAAAATTCGTTAGATTTTGTAATGTTATATACGAAGCTATTTGCAAAGTAAAAATATATAATAACTGTAGTTTATATCTAATGGCGCAGGCAACATTTTTAGGAATAATACTCTTGTCCTTTTAAATAATGCCTAGTTTGTTTCTAGAAATACGGGGTCACACCATAGGTCAAAACAGACATTTACTGTATTCAGTGGGATTGTCTGGTTACCCAAAACAATTTGTATAAATTGTTACAGAAATTTGTATGTTAGCTATGTGTACAGTTCTTCATTGAGAACTTGCAAGTTTTTGTTGGAAAAAATTCTTCTAGCAAGAACCTGCAAGCAACCGAATTCACACATCGCTCGTTTGTATTAATGTTGTGCTTTTTTGGTCAAAAGCTTTTAATGGAACTAAAAACAATGTTTCATTTCGACTCGACGTTTCCTTGGTTTTATTCCAACTTTCTTAACAGTGTATTTTGTGAAATTCCTAAATTTGCTATTAAATACATTTCTGTTGGATATTGTACTTGTTTTTACTTACATTAGCTATTTTAAACTTATTTCTTATATTCAAAAAGGGACTGTAGACATACAAGTTACTACAAATAAAAGGAAATTAATTGAAAAAATAACAAAAAATATTCTATATCACAGAACTGTAGCTATTTGATTGCAATGAAATAATGATATTTTGTGTTATCTTTGTCTTCTTTTTTGTTCACTCGTCTGTAAATACGCTGTTGGATCCTTAAGATTTCTTGTGTGTACCTTCTGTTCTTTCTTTTTTCTTTGTCCAATATCTTGACATTTACTAGGATTACATTGTGTCCACCGTCTTTTGCTGTTGTCTTTGCATGTAATTTCATAAACAACATAGGTCTGATGTAATTTGTCCTCCTTTGTTCCTTTTATGGAAGGAGAAAAGACATTGATGTGATATGTACAAACATATATACACTTCCGAATGCCGCCCTAAAAACAGCGACAGGGTGCTTCCTCATGACTCCAGTGGACCATCTACATGAGGAGGCAAATGTTCTTTCAGTACAGCGACACAATCACTTGCTTTCGTTGCAGTACCTGCTCGGGTGCTATCGTGAGACCCATTCCAATCACCATATGGTGGATAGGCAGATCAAAGGGAATCTTCATGATCTAGAAGAAGAGGTCCAGCATTACAAGAGAGGACCTCTAAATCAACAAGCATAACAAGCGCATTTGAATAGCATTCATACGGCCACAGTTTCAGATGTCATAAGCAGCTACAATTTGCATGCCGTTCTCGGCGCACACCCTCCATGAATCGCAGCGTTAGCTGCCATGACAAACCAGAGTAGCTTTGTCTACGCTCCGAAAAGTGCAGCCGTATAAACTCCTATTCGTCGGTGTGCAAAACATCTGCCCTGCATGCGTCACAGGCCCGCACACCACACGGCACATTTTCAACTGGCCCGCCAAACCTACTCAACTTACTCTAGTGGATCTGTGGTTACATCCCATCGAATCAACAACATTCCTGGAACTGGAGATCGGCAGATCATAGCCCAAACGAAACGGCTGAAGCTAGAAGCTTGAAGTTTTGAGTGTGGATTATTGTTAGTGAGTAGGGGTGAGATAAGGCTTGGTTTTTGGAAATTCGGACTGGAAGGGTACGAAAAGTACTAAAGGGTACTAAATATGGTACCCCTGGTATTAGGCAAACTGGAAAAGCTAGAATTCTGAAATTGGGAATGAAGGTCACTTATGGAGAGTTGGAAAGATGTACCAAAGGGTTCTTGGAATTCGACCAATAAGTGTACGAAAAGTATCAAAAGTTATTAAATTCAGAACCAATAGAATATTTCGAAAGGTATTAGGCAAAATGGAAGAGCTAGAATTCTGAAATTGGGAATGAAGGTCACTTATGGAGAGTTGGAAAGATGTACCAAAGGGTTCTTGGAAATTCGACCAATAAGTGTACAAAAAGTATCAAAAGTTATTAAACTCAGAACCAATAGAATATTTTGAAAGGCTGTGGCTAGAATCTTGGAATTTGGTATGGAAATCAAGATGGGGAAGTGGTGTTTATAAAAGAAAATTGTTTTGGAAATTCGTACTCATGTGTACGAAAAGTACTAAATGGTACTAAATGTAGAACAATTTGGATTTCGGTGAACGGATAGAGCTGGAAACTTGAAATTTGGAATCAAAATTACTGTTGAAGAGTAGGATTGAGATGCGAGGGTGGTTTTGGAAATTCGTACTTATGTGTACGAAAAGTACTAAATTTAGAACAATTTGGATGTGGGTGAACGAATAGAGGAGGAATCCCGAAATTCGGAATTAAAATTACTGTTGGAGTGGAGAAAATACGTACTTATATGTACTAAGAGTACTAAATGTGATACAATTTACATTTGATGAAAGCATCAAGCTAAAATCCTGAAATATAGAATTAAGGTTACTTTTGGAGTTAGTTATTGAAATTCGTACGTTCGTATGAAAAGTAATAAATGATAATATACAGTCAACCAAAAAAGTCTACATACACCCTATAAATCTCGGGTTTTAAGGGTAAGGAATCATTTTTATGAAAATCCAAGTACATAGTTCTATCTCATATCCCTAATAAACAATATTAAATACAACAGAAGTATATTCCATAATACGAATAACGGTAAATTCTATAAAAATTAAAAAAATAATAGGGAAAAAGTGTAGATACACCCAATGAAATATTAAGATTACCGTAAAATTTATGGAATAAGCAATACAATTTTACATTTTATTGCTTTATCGAATGTATCTGGTTGTCTATGATATATTTTAGACAAAATAGGAACATATTTGTTCTTTAATTGACGTTATTTAAGGTCAGACTTCACGTATAGCTCGTTAAGGCGGACCCTTGCAGATATCTTTGAGTTTTTCAGACTGGTAGTTTATGAAACCCCAGGAAATACAGTGGGACTAATTATTTTGAGATCCTAGAGCGCTTTGATGTTGTTCTTATGGATAATATATGCTCCTGAGCTTCGCTAAATATGCGAATTCCTGAGTTTTTTCACAAATTTTATAGTTTTCACAGCATTCCAAGGAGAAAATTACATGCAGAAGCCTTCGAATTACCTTGTAATAAGGTCTGGTACAATCCTCGAGCTTCCATTGAATAAGCAATGTAAAAGTATCCGACATTTATAGCGCTTCAAGTGACCCTAACGATCATAATACGAGAGCATACTAGTTAACAGTGTAAATTTCATACAAATTGCATGCATTCTTTGGTGGTGCTTTTATTTTGATACTTTGGAAACTTTAGGAGCGTTTTTAGGAGGGTTTGTATAATAATGTTGTACATTTCTGATTGAGTTAAGGTCCAAAAATGTATTACAAGGTAATTCCCAGGTTCTTGCTTGTAATTTGACCCTTGGAATGCTGTGAAAACTATAAAATTTATGAAAAACTAAGGAATTCGCATATTTAGCGAAGCTCAGGAGTATATATTATCCATAAGAACAACTTCAAAGTGCTCTAGGATCTCAAAATAATTAGTCCCACTGTATTTCCTGGGGTTTCATAAACTACCAGACTGAAAAACTCAAAGATATCTGCAAGGGTCCGCCTTAACGAGCTATACGCGAAGTCTGACCTTAAATAACGTCAATTAAAGCACAAATATGTTCCTATTTTGTCTAAAATATATCATAGACAACGAGAGACATTAGATAAAGCAATAAAATGTAAAATTTGTATTGATTATTCCATAAATTTTACGGTAATCTTAATATTTCATTGGGTGTATGTGCACTTTTTCCCTATTATTTTTTTAATTTTTATAGAATTTACCGTTATTCGTATTATGGAATATATTTTTGTTGTATGTAATATTGTTTATTAGGGATATGAGATAGAACTATGAACTTGGATTTTCATAAAAATGCTTCCTTACCCTTAAACTCGAGATTTATAGGGTGTATGTAGACTTTTTTGGTTGACTGTATTTGGTATATGAATAGAAGTGGAATTCTGTAATTAATAGAGTGGAGTTAAATAAGGAGGAGGCTTTTAGAAACTTGGAGCAAATTGGCCAAGGTGTCGAAAACCGGTTATCCGGTTTTTGCCACAAACGTCATCTTCTGTTAACCGAAAAAACTGTTTATTTCAGTCGATTAGCCGTTTTTAAGTCATATTTTTAATATATCATTACAATTGTATTCTTGAAAGTAAATCTTAACAAACACAAGTTACGACAAAGTTATAAATGTCAGACACCTTAAAATTTGAAAAATATTTTGTGTAAAATGTAGAGTTGTGCCAATCTAATTCAATTCAACGATCTAGTTCTCTACGCAGTTCCAATATTTTGTGTAAAATGTAGAGTTGTGCCAATCTAATTCAATTCAACGATCTAGTTCACTACGCAGTTCCAATGGCGTATACATAATATCACACTGAAGTTTTTATGACGTTGTTCATACATTTTTTAACTTGTACATAGAACTAAGAACTAGATTGCCCAAAACCGGTTATCCGATGCAACCAAGTCCGTCTCTCCGTCCGTCCGTCTATTGAAATCAAGATGCAGCTCGCAATTTTTAAAATAGAACTTTGTAATTTGGTATAGAAGTTTCTATTACTACTAGGATGATTGGTATTGCAAATGGGCTATATCGGCCCACGCCTTCATATAGTCCACACAGAACGGTACCTCCAGGTTTTCGGTATTTTAAAGGTTGTGGCCTCAATACTCCTCCGAAATAGGGGAAATTCGGTATTTAGTGTTAATTTTCGAATAAAACTTTCTACATGAAATTTGTCGGTATAGGTCCACGCCTTCATATACCGGTACCTCCCGATTTGCGATATTTTTGGGTCTTCATTTGGGGTATGCAATTTTTCATATGAAATTTTTCGGTACATCCCGATGTTCGGTATTTTTAAAGTTATGGCCACAATAATCCATCGAAATAGCTAAAATTGAACTCTCCCCTCTAAATATGTCGGTATTGATCCACGCCTTCATATAGGCCCCATAGAACGGTTCATCCCAGTTGTCGGTATTTTCAAGGTTGTGGCCTCAATATTCCACCGAAGTGGCTGAAATGTTGTATTTAGTCTTCATTGGGGGCAATGAAATGGCTGAAATTTGGTATTTAGTCTTTATTGGTGGTACTCAACTTTCCCCTCAAATTTGTCGGTATAGTGCACACCTATAGCCACCATAGAACGGTAATTCCAAATTTTCGGTATTTTGAAGGTTGTGTCCTCAATATTCCACCGAAATGGCAGAAATTTTGTATTTAGTCTTCGTTGGGTTTGCAGAACTTTCCACCTGAAATTTGTAGGTATAGGTTTTCGCCTTCGTATTGCCCTCATAGAACTGTTCCCCCGACTTTGGGTATTTTAAAGGTTGCGGCATCGATATTCCATCGAAATGGCTTACATTTGTTATTTACACAGAAAAAAATTTTAACCACTTGATAACAAAATTTCAAAAATCTGATAAATTTTTGGTTGATTTTTTGTCGATAAAAGTAATGTTCATATTGACAATCGTCGATAAAAAAATTTGTTGTTTTCATAAGAAACTATTTTGATAAAGCAATTATCATATTAACTAAGAATTTTGTTGAATTTTATTTTTTTCAAGCGATAAAATATTTTTCATATCTACAATCTGTTTTATCGGTTTTTTAATTTTTATTTGATAAAAAAATTGTCACATATAAAATTTTTCACATATAGCGTTTGCTGCCATGACAAACCAGAGTAGTTTTGGCTCAACTACGCTCCGAAAAGTGCAGCCGTATAAACTCCTATTCGTCGGTGTGCAAAACATCTGCCCTGCATGCGTCACAGGCCAGCACACCACACCGCACATTTTCAACTGGCCCGCCAAACCTACTCAACTTACTCTAGTGGATCTGTGGTTACATCCCATCGAATCAGCCACGTTCCTGGAACTGGAGATCGATCATAGCCCAAACGTAACGGCTGAAGCTAGAAGCTTGAAGTTTTGAGTGTGGACTGTTGTTAGTGAGTAGGGGTGAGATAAGGCTTGGTTTTTGGAAATTCGGACTGGAAGGGTACGAAAAGTACTAAAAGGTACTAAATATGGTACCCCTGGTATTAGGCAAACTTGAAAAGCTAGAATTCTGAAATTGGGAATGAAGGTCACTTATGGAGAGTTGAAAAGATGTACCAAAGGGTTCTTGGAAATTCGACCAATAAGTGTACGAAAAGTATCAAAAGTTATTAAATTCAGAACCAATAGAATATTTTGAAAGGTATTAGGCAAACTGGAAGAGCTAGAATTCTGAAATTGGGAATGAAGGTCACTTATGGAGAGTTGGAAAGATGTACCAAAGGGTTCTTGGAAATTCGACCAATAAGTGTACAAAAAATATCAAAAGTTATTAAATTCAGAACCAATAGAATATTTTGAAAGGCTGTGGCTAGAATCTTGGAGTTTGGTATGGAAATCAAGATGGGGAAGTGGTGTTTATAAAAGGAAATTGTTTTGGAAATTCGTACTAATGAGTACGAAAAGTACTAAATGGTACTAAATTTAGAACAATTTGGATTTCGGTGAACGGATTGAGCTGGAAACTTGAAATTTGGAATCAAAATTACTGTTGAAGAGTAGGATTGAGATGCGAGGGTGGTTTTGAAAATTAGTACTTATGTGTACGAAAAGTACTGAATGGTACTAAATTTGGTAAAATTTGGATTTTGGTGAACGGATAGAGCTGCAAAGGTAGTTTTTAAATGCGTACTTATGTATGTGTACGAAAAGTACTAAAAGGTACTAAATTTGGTACAATTTGGATGAACGGATAGAGCTGCAAAGGTTGTTTTGGAAATTCGTACTTATGTATGTGTACTTAAAGTACTAAATGGTACTAAGTTTGGTACAATTTGGATTTGGATGAACGGATAGAGCTGGAAACCTGAAATTTCGAATTATGGATAGAGGTAGAATCCTGAAATTTTGAATTAAGATTACTGTTGAAGTGAAGGATTGAGATATGAAGGTTTGTATTGAAATTCGTACTTATGTGTACCAACTGGTACTAAATTTGGTACAATTTGGATTTTGGTGAATGGGTAGAGCAGGAATCGTGAAATTTGGAATTACGATGACTATTGCGTGAGGGTTTGAAATAGTACCAAATTTAGAACAATTTGGATATGGGTGAACGAATAGAGGAGGAATCCCGAAATTCGGAATTAAGATTACTGTTGGAGTGGAGAAAATATGTACTTATATGTACGAAGAGTACTAAATGTGATACAATGTGCATTTGATGAAAGCATCAAGCTAAAATCCTGAAATATAGAATTAAGGTTACTTTTGGAGTTAGTTATTGAAATTTGTACGTTCGTATGAAAAGTAATAAATGATAATACATTCGGTATATGAATAGAAGTGGAATTCTGTAATTAATAGAGTGGATTTAAATAAGGAGGAGGCTTTTAGAAACTTTGAGCTAATTGGCCAACGTGTCGAAAACCGGTTATCTGGTTTTTGCCACAAACGTAATCTTCTGTTAAGCGAAGAAAGTGGTTATTTCAGTCGATTAGCCGTTTTTAAAAAAATAGTCATATTTTTAATATATCATTACAATTGTATTCTTGAAAGTAAATCTTAACAAACACAAGGTACGACAAAGTTATAAATGTCAGACACCTTAAAATTTGAAAAATATTTGGTGTAAAATGTAGAGTTGTGACAATCTAATTCAATTCAACGTTCTAGTTCACTACGCAGTTCCAATGGCGTATACATAATATCACACTGAAGTTTTTATAACGTTGTTCATACGTTTTTTAACTCGTACATAGAACTAAGAACTAGATTGTCCAAAACCGGTTATCCGATGCGACCAAGTCCGTCTCTCCGTCCGTCCGTCTGTTGAAATCAAGATACAGCTCGCAATTTTTAAAATAGAACTTTGTAATTTGGTATAGAAGTTTCTATTACTTCTAGGATGTTTGGTATTGCAAATAGGCTATATCGGCCCTCGCCTTCATATAGTCCGCACAGAACGGTACCTCCAGGTTTTCGGTATTTTAAAGGTTGTGGCCTCAATATTCCTCCGAAATAGCGGAAATTCGGTATTTAGTGTTAATTTTCGGTATAAAACTTTCCACATGAAATTTGTCGGCATAGGTCCACGCCTTCATATACCGGTACCTCCCGATTTGCGATATTTTTGGGTCTTCATTTGGGGTATGCAATTTTTCATATGAAATTTTTCGGTACATCCCGATGTTCGGAATTTTCAAAGTTATGTCCACAATAATCCATCGAAATAGCTGAAATTTGGAATTTAGTCGGCTTTGGGGGTATTGAACTCTCCCCCCTAAATATGTCGGTATTGATCCACGCCTTCATATAGGCCCCATAGAACGGTTCATCCCAGTTGTCGGTATTTTCAAGGTTGTGGCCTCAATATTCCACCGAAGTGGCTGAAATGTTGTATTTAGTCTTCATAGGGGCCAATGAAATGGCTGAAATATGGTATTTTGTCTTTATTGGTGGTACTCAACTTTCCCCTCAAATTTGTCGGTATAGTGCACACCTGTAGCCACCATAGAACGGTAATTCCCAATTTTCGGTATTTTGAAGGTTGTGTCCTCAATATTCCACCGAAATGGCAGAAATTTTGTATTTAGTCTTCGTTGGGTTTGCAGAACTTTCCACCTAAAATTTGTAGGTATAGGTTTTCGCCTTCGTATTGCCCTCATAGAACTGTTCCCCCAACTTTTGGTATTCTAAAGGTTGCGGCATCGATATGGCTTACATTTGTTATTTACACAGAAACAAAAATTGTAACCACTTGATAACAAAAACTCAAAAATCTGATCAATTTTTGATTGATTTTTTGCCGATAAAATTAATGCTCATATTGACAATCGTCGATATAAAATTTGTTGTTTTCATAAGAAAGTATTTTGATAAAGCAATTATCATATTAACTAAGAATTTTGTTGAATTTTATTTTTTTCAAGCGATAAAATATTTTTCATAACTACAAACTGGTTTATCGATTTTTGAAAATTTATTTGATGAAAAAATTGTCACATGTACAATAAGGTTTGTTAAATATCAAAGTATATATCAAAGTAAATATCGATAAAAATATGTTCATATTTACAATTGTTGAGTTCGGGGCGATTATTAACAACTTTTAAGAGTTGCCTTTCCAAATAAAACACTTTGAAAATTATTCAAATGAAGTGTTTATTATATAATTTTAAAAAGGCACTACGGCACATTAAAACAGTTTGTTTCCTTCGCTTTTAAATTCGAACTAACTATTTTCATCCCTTCGTTGCCCTTTTGAAGCCACTGCTATAACTCAAACTAGACACTGCCGTTAGGCGACAACAACAAATATTGCATACATTTGTATGTATGTGTGTATATAATTGCAGTGGACAATGTAAACAAATAAAAGGGCAACGAAGGAATAGATCATAGAGTAATGACTACATAAGAATTCAAGGTTACGATCGTATGTAACATAACACAAATAAAAAGAGAAATAAATAAACAGTGGCGGCGGTAACATTCCCCCCTTCGTAAGCGAACTAGGGCCTCTTGGGCTTACCGTCATCCTTCTTAATACCGACGTCTAGGACTGCTATTTTGGTTACTGGCCTTTCGTACTCGCTGGAACTGGTTCTAACTTTGACGCTTCGAACTTGACCATCTTTTGCTGCACATAACTCGGTTACAATACCTTTGGGCCACTTGTTGCGAGGTAGTGTATCGTCAACTATAATTACGACATCTCCTACCGTTGGAACGGTTCATCCCAGTTGTCGGTATTTTCAAGGTTGTGGCCTCAATATTCCACCGAAGTGGCTGAAATGTTGTATTTAGTCTTCATTGGGGGCAATGAAATGGCTGAAATTTGGTATTTAGTCTTTATTGGTGGTACTCAACTTTCCCCTCAAATTTGTCGGTATAGTGCACACCTATAGCCACCATAGAACGGTAATTCCCAATTTTCGGTGTTTTGAAGGGTATGTCCTCAATATTCCACCGAAATGGCAGAAATTGTTGTATTAAGTCTTCGTTGGGTTTGAAGAACTTTCCACCTGAAATTTGTAGGTATAGGTTTTCGCCTTCGTATTGCCCTCATAGAACTGTTCCTCCGACTTTGGGTATATTAAAGGTTGCGGCATCGATATTCCATCGAAATGGCTTACATTTGTTATTTACACAGAAAAAAAAATTTAACCACTTGATAACAAAATTTCAAAAATCGGATCAATTTTTGATTGATTTTTTGTCGATAAAAGTAATGTTCATATTGACAATCGTCGATAAAAAAATTTGTTGTTTTCTAAGAAACTATTTTGATAAAGAAATTATCATATTAACTAAGAATTTTGTGAATTTTATTTTTTTCAAGCGATAAAATATTTTTCATATCTACAATCTGTTTTATCGATTTTTCAATTTTTGTTTGATAACAAAATTGTCACATATAAAATTTGTCACATATAGCGTTAGCTGCCATGACAAACCAGAGTAGTTTTGGCTCAACTACGCTCCGAAAACTGCAGCCGTATAAACTCCTATTCGTCGGTGTGCAAAACATCTGCCCTGCATGCGTCACAGGCCCGCACACCACGCTGCACATTTTCAACTGGCCCGCCAAACCTACTCAACTTACTCTAGTGGATCTGTGGTTACATCCCATCGAATCAGCCACGTTCCTGGAACTGGAGATCGACAGATCATAGACCAAACGAAACGGCTGAAGCTAGAAGCTCGAAGTTTTGAGTGTGGACTGTTGTTAGTGAGTAGGGGTGAGATAAGGCTTGGTTTTTGGAAATTCGGACTGGAAGGGTACGAAAAGTACTAAAAGGTACTAAATATGGTACCCCTGGTATTAGGCAAACTGGAAAAGCTAGAATTCTGAAATTGGGAATGAAGGTCACTTATGGAGAGTTAAAAAGATGTACCAAAGGGTTCTTGGAAATTCGACCAATAAGTGTACGAAAAGTATCAAAAGTTATTAAATTCAGAACCAATAGAATATTTTGAAAGGTATTAGACAAACTGGAAGAGCTAGAATTCTGAAATTGGGAATGAAGGTCACTTATGGAGAGTTGGAAAGATGTACCAAAGGGTTCTTGGAAATTCGACCAATAAGTGTACAAAAAGTATCAAAAGTTATTAAATTCAGAACCAATAGAATATTTTGAAAGGCTGTGGCTAGAATCTTGGAATTTGGTAGGGAAATCAAGATGGGGAAGTGGTGTTTATAAAAGGAAATTGTTTTGGAAATTCGTACTAATGAGTACGAAAAGTACTAAATGGTACTAAATTTAGAACAATTTGGATTTCGGTGAACGGATTGAGCTGGAAACTTGAAATTTGGAATCAAAATTACTGTTGAAGAGTAGGATTGAGATGCGAGGGTGGTTTTGGAAATTCGTACTTATGTGTACGAAAAGTACTGAATGGTACTAAATTTGGTAAAATTTGGATTTTGGTGAACGGATAGAGCTGCAAAGGTAGTTTTGGAAATGCGTATTTATGTATGTGTACGAAAAGTACTAAATGGTACTAAATTTGGTACAATTTGGATGAACGGATAGAGCTGCAAAGGTAGTTTTGGAAATTCGTACTTATGTATGTGTACGAAAAGTACTAAATGGAACTAAATTTGGTACAATTTGGATTTGGATGAACGGATAGATCTGGAAACCTGAAATTTCGAATTATGGATAGAGGTAGAATCCTGAAATTTGGAATTAAGATTACTGTTGAAGTGAAGTATTGAGATATGAAGGTTTGTATTGAAATTCGTACTTATGTGTACAAACTGGTACTAAATTTGGTACAATTTGGATTTTGGTGAATGGGTAGAGCAGGACTCGTGAAATTTGGAATTACGATGACTATTGCGTGACGGTTTGAGACAGATTTCGGAAATTCGTACTTATGTGTACGAAAAGTACTAAATAGTACCAAATTTAGAACAATTTGGATATGGGTGAACGAATAGAGCAGGAATCCCGAAATTCGGAATAAAGATTACGTCATCTTCTGTTAACCGAAAAAACTGGTTATTTCAGTCGATTAGCCGTTTTTAAAAAAAATAGTCATATTTTTAATATATCATTACAATTGTATTCTTGAAAGTAAATCTTAACAACCACAAGGTACGACAAAGTTATAAATGTCAGGCACCTTAAAATTTGAAAAATATTTTGTGTAAAATGTAGAGTTGTGGCAATCAAAATCAATTCAACGATCTAGTTCTCTACGCAGTTCCAATATTTTGTGTAAAATGTAGAGTTGTGACAATCTAATTCAATTCAACGATCTAGTTCACTACGCAGTTCCAATGGCGTATACATAATATCACACTGAAATTTTTATAACGTTGTTCATACGTTTTTTAACTTGTACATAGAACTAAGAACTAGATTGTCCAAAACCGGTTATCCGATGCAACCAAGTCCGTCTCTCCGTCCGTCCGTCTGTTGAAATCAAGATACAGCTCGCAATTTTTAAAATAGAACTTTGTAATTTGGTATAGAAGTTTCTATTACTTCTAGGATGTTTGGTATTGCAAATGGGCTATATCGGCCCACGCCTTCATATAGTCCACACAGAACGGTACCTCCAGGTTTTCGGTATTTTAAAGGTTGTGGCCTCAATATTCCTCCGAAATAGCGGAAATTCGGTATTTAGTGTTAATTTTCGGTATAAAACTTTCCACATGAAATTTGTCGGCATAGGTCCACGCCTTCATATACCGGTACCTCCCGATTTGCGATATTTTTGGGTCTTCATTTGGGGTATGCAATTTTTCATATGAAATTTTTCGGTACATCCCGATGTTCGGAATTTTCAAAGTTATGTCCACAATAATCCATCGAAATAGCTGAAATTTGGAATTTAGTCGGCTTTGGGGGTATTGAACTCTCCCCCCTAAATATGTCGGTATTGATCCACGCCTTCATATAGGCCCCATAGAACGGTTCATCCCAGTTGTCGGTATTTTCAAGGTTGTGGCCTCAATATTCCACCGAAGTGGCTGAAATGTTGTATTTAGTCTTCATAGGGGCCAATGAAATGGCTGAAATATGGTATTTTGTCTTTATTGGTGGTACTCAACTTTCCCCTCAAATTTGTCGGTATAGTGCACACCTGTAGCCACCATAGAACGGTAATTCCCAATTTTCGGTATTTTGAAGGTTGTGTCCTCAATATTCCACCGAAATGGCAGAAATTTTGTATTTAGTCTTCGTTGGGTTTGCAGAACTTTCCACCTAAAATTTGTAGGTATAGGTTTTCGCCTTCGTATTGCCCTCATAGAACTGTTCCCCCAACTTTTGGTATTCTAAAGGTTGCGGCATCGATATGGCTTACATTTGTTATTTACACAGAAACAAAAATTGTAACCACTTGATAACAAAAACTCAAAAATCTGATCAATTTTTGATTGATTTTTTGCCGATAAAATTAATGCTCATATTGACAATCGTCGATATAAAATTTGTTGTTTTCATAAGAAAGTATTTTGATAAAGCAATTATCATATTAACTAAGAATTTTGTTGAATTTTATTTTTTTCAAGCGATAAAATATTTTTCATAACTACAAACTGGTTTATCGATTTTTGAAAATTTATTTGATGAAAAAATTGTCACATGTACAATAAGGTTTGTTAAATATCAAAGTATATATCAAAGTAAATATCGATAAAAATATGTTCATATTTACAATTGTTGAGTTCGGGGCGATTATTAACAACTTTTAAGAGTTGCCTTTCCAAATAAAACACTTTGAAAATTATTCAAATGAAGTGTTTATTATATAATTTTAAAAAGGCACTACGGCACATTAAAACAGTTTGTTTCCTTCGCTTTTAAATTCGAACTAACTATTTTCATCCCTTCGTTGCCCTTTTGAAGCCACTGCTATAACTCAAACTAGACACTGCCGTTAGGCGACAACAACAAATATTGCATACATTTGTATGTATGTGTGTATATAATTGCAGTGGACAATGTAAACAAATAAAAGGGCAACGAAGGAATAGATCATAGAGTAATGACTACATAAGAATTCAAGGTTACGATCGTATGTAACATAACACAAATAAAAAGAGAAATAAATAAACAGTGGCGGCGGTAACATTCCCCCCTTCGTAAGCGAACTAGGGCCTCTTGGGCTTACCGTCATCCTTCTTAATACCGACGTCTAGGACTGCTATTTTGGTTACTGGCCTTTCGTACTCGCTGGAACTGGTTCTAACTTTGACGCTTCGAACTTGACCATCTTTTGCTGCACATAACTCGGTTACAATACCTTTGGGCCACTTGTTGCGAGGTAGTGTATCGTCAACTATAATTACGACATCTCCTACCGTTGGAACGGTTCATCCCAGTTGTCGGTATTTTCAAGGTTGTGGCCTCAATATTCCACCGAAGTGGCTGAAATGTTGTATTTAGTCTTCATTGGGGGCAATGAAATGGCTGAAATTTGGTATTTAGTCTTTATTGGTGGTACTCAACTTTCCCCTCAAATTTGTCGGTATAGTGCACACCTATAGCCACCATAGAACGGTAATTCCCAATTTTCGGTGTTTTGAAGGGTGTGTCCTCAATATTCCACCGAAATGGCAGAAATTGTTGTATTAAGTCTTCGTTGGGTTTGAAGAACTTTCCACCTGAAATTTGTAGGTATAGGTTTTCGCCTTCGTATTGCCCTCATAGAACTGTTCCTCCGACTTTGGGTATATTAAAGGTTGCGGCATCGATATTCCATCGAAATGGCTTACATTTGTTATTTACACAGAAAAAAAAATTTAACCACTTGATAACAAAATTTCAAAAATCGGATCAATTTTTGATTGATTTTTTGTCGATAAAAGTAATGTTCATATTGACAATCGTCGATAAAAAAATTTGTTGTTTTCTAAGAAACTATTTTGATAAAGAAATTATCATATTAACTAAGAATTTTGTGAATTTTATTTTTTTCAAGCGATAAAATATTTTTCATATCTACAATCTGTTTTATCGATTTTTCAATTTTTGTTTGATAACAAAATTGTCACATATAAAATTTGTCACATATAGCGTTAGCTGCCATGACAAACCAGAGTAGTTTTGGCTCAACTACGCTCCGAAAACTGCAGCCGTATAAACTCCTATTCGTCGGTGTGCAAAACATCTGCCCTGCATGCGTCACAGGCCCGCACACCACGCTGCACATTTTCAACTGGCCCGCCAAACCTACTCAACTTACTCTAGTGGATCTGTGGTTACATCCCATCGAATCAGCCACGTTCCTGGAACTGGAGATCGACAGATCATAGACCAAACGAAACGGCTGAAGCTAGAAGCTCGAAGTTTTGAGTGTGGACTGTTGTTAGTGAGTAGGGGTGAGATAAGGCTTGGTTTTTGGAAATTCGGACTGGAAGGGTACGAAAAGTACTAAAAGGTACTAAATATGGTACCCCTGGTATTAGGCAAACTGGAAAAGCTAGAATTCTGAAATTGGGAATGAAGGTCACTTATGGAGAGTTAAAAAGATGTACCAAAGGGTTCTTGGAAATTCGACCAATAAGTGTACGAAAAGTATCAAAAGTTATTAAATTCAGAACCAATAGAATATTTTGAAAGGTATTAGACAAACTGGAAGAGCTAGAATTCTGAAATTGGGAATGAAGGTCACTTATGGAGAGTTGGAAAGATGTACCAAAGGGTTCTTGGAAATTCGACCAATAAGTGTACAAAAAGTATCAAAAGTTATTAAATTCAGAACCAATAGAATATTTTGAAAGGCTGTGGCTAGAATCTTGGAATTTGGTAGGGAAATCAAGATGGGGAAGTGGTGTTTATAAAAGGAAATTGTTTTGGAAATTCGTACTAATGAGTACGAAAAGTACTAAATGGTACTAAATTTAGAACAATTTGGATTTCGGTGAACGGATTGAGCTGGAAACTTGAAATTTGGAATCAAAATTACTGTTGAAGAGTAGGATTGAGATGCGAGGGTGGTTTTGGAAATTCGTACTTATGTGTACGAAAAGTACTGAATGGTACTAAATTTGGTAAAATTTGGATTTTGGTGAACGGATAGAGCTGCAAAGGTAGTTTTGGAAATGCGTATTTATGTATGTGTACGAAAAGTACTAAATGGTACTAAATTTGGTACAATTTGGATGAACGGATAGAGCTGCAAAGGTAGTTTTGGAAATTCGTACTTATGTATGTGTACGAAAAGTACTAAATGGAACTAAATTTGGTACAATTTGGATTTGGATGAACGGATAGATCTGGAAACCTGAAATTTCGAATTATGGATAGAGGTAGAATCCTGAAATTTGGAATTAAGATTACTGTTGAAGTGAAGTATTGAGATATGAAGGTTTGTATTGAAATTCGTACTTATGTGTACAAACTGGTACTAAATTTGGTACAATTTGGATTTTGGTGAATGGGTAGAGCAGGACTCGTGAAATTTGGAATTACGATGACTATTGCGTGACGGTTTGAGACAGATTTCGGAAATTCGTACTTATGTGTACGAAAAGTACTAAATAGTACCAAATTTAGAACAATTTGGATATGGGTGAACGAATAGAGCAGGAATCCCGAAATTCGGAATAAAGATTACGTCATCTTCTGTTAACCGAAAAAACTGGTTATTTCAGTCGATTAGCCGTTTTTAAAAAAAAATAGTCATATTTTTAATATATCATTACAATTGTATTCTTGAAAGTAAATCTTAACAACCACAAGGTACGACAAAGTTATAAATGTCAGGCACCTTAAAATTTGAAAAATATTTTGTGTAAAATGTAGAGTTGTGGCAATCAAAATCAATTCAACGATCTAGTTCTCTACGCAGTTCCAATATTTTGTGTAAAATGTAGAGTTGTGACAATCTAATTCAATTCAACGATCTAGTTCACTACGCAGTTCCAATGGCGTATACATAATATCACACTGAAATTTTTATAACGTTGTTCATACGTTTTTTAACTTGTACATAGAACTAAGAGCTAGATTGTCCAAAACCGGTTATCCGATGCAACCAAGTCCGTCTCTCCGTCCGTCCGTCTGTTGAAATCAAGATACAGCTCGCAATTTTTAAAATAGAACTTTGTAATTTGGTATAGAAGTTTCTATTACTTCTAGGATGTTTGGTATTGCAAATGGGCTATATCGGCCCACGCCTTCATATAGTCCACACAGAACGGTACCTCCAGGTTTTCGGTATTTGAAAGGTTGTGGCCTCAATATTCCTCCGAAATAGCGGAAATTCGGTATTTAGTGTTAATTTTCGGTATAAAACTTTCCACATGAAATTTGTCGGCATAGGTCCACGCCTTCATATACCGGTACCTCCCGATTTGCGATATTTTTGGGTCTTCATTTGGGGTATGCAATTTTTCATATGAAATTTTTCGGTACATCCCGATGTTCGGAATTTTCAAAGTTATGGCCACAATAATCCATCGAAATAGCTGAAATTTGGCATTTAGTCGGCTTTGGGGGTATTGAACTCTCCCCTCTAAATATGTCGGTATTGATCCACGCCTTCATATAGGCCCCCATAGAACAGTTCATCCCAGTTGTCGGTATTTTCAAGGTTGTGGCCTCAATATACCACCGAAGTGGCTGAAATGTTGTATTTAGTCTTCATTGGGGCCAATGAAATGGCTGAAATTTGGTATTTAGTCTTTATTGGTGGTACTCAACTTTCCCCTCAAATTTGTCGGTATAGTGCACACCTGTAGCCACCATAGAACGGTAATTCCCAATTTTCGGTATTTTGAAGGTTGTGTCCTCAATATTCCACCGAAATGGCAGAAATTTTGTATTTAGTCTTCGTTGGGTTTGCAGAACCTTCCACCTAAAATTTGTAGGTATAGGTTTTCGCCTTCGTATTGCCCTCATAGAACTGTTCCCCCGACTTTTGGTATTTTAAAGGTTGCGGCATCGATATTCCATCATAGAACGGCATCGATATAGCCACCATAGAACGGTAATTCCCAATTTTCGGTGTTTTGAAGGGTGTGTCCTCAATATTCCACCGAAATGGCAGAAATTGTTGTATTAAGTCTTCGTTGGGTTTGAAGAACTTTCCACCTGAAATTTGTAGGTATAGGTTTTCGCCTTCGTATTGCCCTCATAGAACTGTTCCTCCGACTTTGGGTATATTAAAGGTTGCGGCATCGATATTCCATCGAAATGGCTTACATTTGTTATTTACACAGAAAAAAAAAATTTAACCACTTGATAACAAAATTTCAAAAATCGGATCAATTTTTGATTGATTTTTTGTCGATAAAAGTAATGTTCATATTGACAATCGTCGATAAAAAAATTTGTTGTTTTCTAAGAAACTATTTTGATAAAGAAATTATCATATTAACTAAGAATTTTGTGAATTTTATTTTTTTCAAGCGATAAAATATTTTTCATATCTACAATCTGTTTTATCGATTTTTCAATTTTTGTTTGATAACAAAATTGTCACATATAAAATTTGTCACATATAGCGTTAGCTGCCATGACAAACCAGAGTAGTTTTGGCTCAACTACGCTCCGAAAACTGCAGCCGTATAAACTCCTATTCGTCGGTGTGCAAAACATCTGCCCTGCATGCGTCACAGGCCCGCACACCACGCTGCACATTTTCAACTGGCCCGCCAAACCTACTCAACTTACTCTAGTGGATCTGTGGTTACATCCCATCGAATCAGCCACGTTCCTGGAACTGGAGATCGACAGATCATAGACCAAACGAAACGGCTGAAGCTAGAAGCTCGAAGTTTTGAGTGTGGACTGTTGTTAGTGAGTAGGGGTGAGATAAGGCTTGGTTTTTGGAAATTCGGACTGGAAGGGTACGAAAAGTACTAAAAGGTACTAAATATGGTACCCCTGGTATTAGGCAAACTGGAAAAGCTAGAATTCTGAAATTGGGAATGAAGGTCACTTATGGAGAGTTAAAAAGATGTACCAAAGGGTTCTTGGAAATTCGACCAATAAGTGTACGAAAAGTATCAAAAGTTATTAAATTCAGAACCAATAGAATATTTTGAAAGGTATTAGACAAACTGGAAGAGCTAGAATTCTGAAATTGGGAATGAAGGTCACTTATGGAGAGTTGGAAAGATGTACCAAAGGGTTCTTGGAAATTCGACCAATAAGTGTACAAAAAGTATCAAAAGTTATTAAATTCAGAACCAATAGAATATTTTGAAAGGCTGTGGCTAGAATCTTGGAATTTGGTAGGGAAATCAAGATGGGGAAGTGGTGTTTATAAAAGGAAATTGTTTTGGAAATTCGTACTAATGAGTACGAAAAGTACTAAATGGTACTAAATTTAGAACAATTTGGATTTCGGTGAACGGATTGAGCTGGAAACTTGAAATTTGGAATCAAAATTACTGTTGAAGAGTAGGATTGAGATGCGAGGGTGGTTTTGGAAATTCGTACTTATGTGTACGAAAAGTACTGAATGGTACTAAATTTGGTAAAATTTGGATTTTGGTGAACGGATAGAGCTGCAAAGGTAGTTTTGGAAATGCGTATTTATGTATGTGTACGAAAAGTACTAAATGGTACTAAATTTGGTACAATTTGGATGAACGGATAGAGCTGCAAAGGTAGTTTTGGAAATTCGTACTTATGTATGTGTACGAAAAGTACTAAATGGAACTAAATTTGGTACAATTTGGATTTGGATGAACGGATAGAGCTGGAAACCTGAAATTTCGAATTATGGATAGAGGTAGAATCCTGAAATTTGGAATTAAGATTACTGTTGAAGTGAAGTATTGAGATATGAAGGTTTGTATTGAAATTCGTACTTATGTGTACAAACTGGTACTAAATTTGGTACAATTTGGATTTTGGTGAATGGGTAGAGCAGGACTCGTGAAATTTGGAATTACGATGACTATTGCGTGACGGTTTGAGACAGATTTCGGAAATTCGTACTTATGTGTACGAAAAGTACTAAATAGTACCAAATTTAGAACAATTTGGATATGGGTGAACGAATAGAGCAGGAATCCCGAAATTCGGAATAAAGATTACGTCATCTTCTGTTAACCGAAAAAACTGGTTATTTCAGTCGATTTGCCGTTTTTAAAAAAAAATAGTCATATTTTTAATATATCATTACAATTGTATTCTTGAAAGTAAATCTTAACAACCACAAGGTACGACAAAGTTATAAATGTCAGGCACCTTAAAATTTGAAAAATATTTTGTGTAAAATGTAGAGTTGTGGCAATCAAAATCAATTCAACGATCTAGTTCTCTACGCAGTTCCAATATTTTGTGTAAAATGTAGAGTTGTGACAATCTAATTCAATTCAACGATCTAGTTCACTACGCAGTTCCAATGGCGTATACATAATATCACACTGAAATTTTTATAACGTTGTTCATACGTTTTTTAACTTGTACATAGAACTAAGAACTAGATTGTCCAAAACCGGTTATCCGATGCAACCAAGTCCGTCTCTCCGTCCGTCCGTCTGTTGAAATCAAGATACAGCTCGCAATTTTTAAAATAGAACTTTGTAATTTGGTATAGAAGTTTCTATTACTTCTAGGATGTTTGGTATTGCAAATGGGCTATATCGGCCCACGCCTTCATATAGTCCACACAGAACGGTACCTCCAGGTTTTCGGTATTTGAAAGGTTGTGGCCTCAATATTCCTCCGAAATAGCGGAAATTCGGTATTTAGTGTTAATTTTCGGTATAAAACTTTCCACATGAAATTTGTCGGCATAGGTCCACGCCTTCATATACCGGTACCTCCCGATTTGCGATATTTTTGGGTCTTCATTTGGCGTATGCAATTTTTCATATGAAATTTTTCGGTACATCCCGATGTTCGGAATTTTCAAAGTTATGGCCACAATAATCCATCGAAATAGCTGAAATTTGGCATTTAGTCGGCTTTGGGGGTATTGAACTCTCCCCTCTAAATATGTCGGTATTGATCCACGCCTTCATATAGGCCCCCATAGAACAGTTCATCCCAGTTGTCGGTATTTTCAAGGTTGTGGCCTCAATATACCACCGAAGTGGCTGAAATGTTGTATTTAGTCTTCATTGGGGCCAATGAAATGGCTGAAATTTGGTATTTAGTCTTTATTGGTGGTACTCAACTTTCCCCTCAAATTTGTCGGTATAGTGCACACCTGTAGCCACCATAGAACGGTAATTCCCAATTTTCGGTATTTTGAAGGTTGTGTCCTCAATATTCCACCGAAATGGCAGAAATTTTGTATTTAGTCTTCGTTGGGTTTGCAGAACCTTCCACCTAAAATTTGTAGGTATAGGTTTTCGCCTTCGTATTGCCCTCATAGAACTGTTCCCCCGACTTTTGGTATTTTAAAGGTTGCGGCATCGATATTCCTTCGAAATGACTTACATTTGTTATTTACACAAAAAAAAAATTGTAACCACTTGATAACAACAACTCAAAAATCTGATCAATTTTTGATTGATTTTTTGCCGATAAAAGTAATGTTCATATTGACAATCGTCGATAAAAAATTTGTTGTTTTCATAAGAAACTATTTTGATAAAGCAATTATCATATTAACTTAGAATTTTGTTGAATTTTATTTTTTTCAAGCGATAAAATATTTTTCATATCTATAAACTGGTTTATCGATTTTTGAAATTTTATTTGATGAAAAAATTGTCACATATACAATAATGTTTGTTAAATATCAAAGTAAATATCGATAAAAATATGTTCATATTACAATTGTTGAGTTCTGGGCGATTATTAACAACTTTTAAGAGTTGCCTTTCCAAATAAAACACTTTGAAAATTATTCAAATGAACTGTTTATTATATAATTTTAAAAAGGGACTACGGCACATTAAAACAATTTGTTTCCTTCGCTTTTAAAATCGAACTAACTATTTTCATCTCTTCGTTGCCCTTTTGAAGCCACTGCTATAACTCAAACTAGACACTGCCGTTGGGCGACAACAACAAATATTGCATACATTTGTATGTATGTGTGTATATAATTGCAGTGGACAATGTAAACAAATAAAAGGGCAACGAAGGAATAGATCATAGAGTAATGACTACATAAGAATTCAAGGTTACGATCGTATGTAACATAACACAAATAAAAAGAGAAATAAATAAACAGTGGCGGCGGTAACATTCCCCCCTTCGTAAGCGAACTAGGGCCTCTTGGGCTTACCGTCATCCTTCTTAATACCGACGTCTAGGACTGCTATTTTGGTTTCTGGCCTTTAGTACTCGCTGGAACTGGTTCTAACTTTGACGCTTCGAACTTGACCATCTTTTGCTGCACATAACTCGGTTACAATACCTTTGGGCCACTTGTTGCGAGGTAGTGTATCGTCAACTATAATTACGACATCTCCGACAGTTGGTGGTGGAACACTTGCTTCTTCGTACCAACATCGGTCCATATTCACGTACCCATCTTCTCCAGAAGTTATTTGCAAATTGTTGGGTTTGATGCCATCGTTGTCGCAGATCGTAGTCATATTCGCCAAGAGGTTTTTACCCTGCTGCTGAGCCCAATAATAAATGGTTCGGTGTAAGTGCATCGTCCACTGTATCTAGAGGCACACATGTTAACGGGCGAGAATTAATGATAAATTCGACTTCATAGAGTGCACATCGTAGAGTCTCATCGTTAAATTTGAAGGCTGGACACATTGAGTATATGACACATTGGATTTGACTGAACGTATTAAACGTTTCTCATGCACAGCCCATATGCGGGGAAGCCGGAGGGTTGAATCGCCATTTGATAAAATCATATTTGGAACACATTTTCATGAACTCTAAATGTCGTCTTTCCTGTTGCAGCATTCTTTCAACAGATTTAAAATTTGTCCCGTTATCTGTAAAAATTTCTCTGGGAGAGCCACGACGACTTATGAAATTTTGAATGCACATTATGCAGGAACTGGTGTCAAGACTATGAGCCACTTCAATGTGAATAGCACGTACCGTTAAACATGTAAACAGAATACCCCATCTCTTTTCTTTGTGCCTGCCGACTGTGACATATAATGGGCCAAAGAAATCAATTCCGACGTAAGTAAATGGACGTTCAAAACTGGATACTCGTGCTGACGGTAAAGCTGCCATTTGACTTTAACGTCTCCATAAAAAGTAAGAATAGCGACAGCGCCTTATAAAGTCGTCTCCAGCATGAAAAATACTCAATATTTATGGTGAACGAATGCGATTTCGAAATATGTAACAGACAATTACGTACCTCCTCTTTGGTTTCTCCTAATACGGGATTTTTTTGACCAAGAACTTTCATCTTCTTTGAGGAATTTAGGACCATGGAACCACATATCATCATTAAAAGGTCCAATTTTCGTCGCAAAATCAGCTGGATTTAATTTTGAGGGCACCCAATTCCACTGGGTAATATTTGTAGACTCCAGGATTTCTCCAACTCTGCACATGACGAACGGCTTAAGTACAGTTTTTGAGCCCGACCAGAAGAAACTTTCTGTACATTGAAGTCTCGTTGCTTTTACTATTTTGTCCGACAGGCGCAGACCAGTTAGGGCTGCTTGAAGTTCCAATCTCGGAATAGAAACTGGTTTTAGGGGAGCCACTTTGGATTTTGCTGCTACAAGACTGATATTGACTTCTTCGAGATACTTAATGCAAAAGTAACATAACGGTGCGTATCCGTCTTCTCCAGCATCGACAAAAGTATGAATTTGGACATCTTGAGTGAACTTCTACAGCTTGGAGTAACATCTTGGAACTCGAACTTGTGAAATTTTCTCCAAATTGGACAACCATGAAGACCAGTTGTTATATAGCTCGTCGTTTAATTCATCGTCACATTTAGTTGCAGATCGCCAAATCTGTTGTAGAAGTATTTTCAACCCAATCGTGTAATGGGAGATGAATCCAAGCAGATCAAATATGGACATCAGGACTTGAAGAACCTCCCTCTTGGTAGGGACCACATGCGACTCGAATACGTTTCTCGAGAGCCGTGAAAATCTGCAATTATACTGAAACACATCATTATTGGATTCCCAATACATACCAAGAATTTTTTTCGACGGCTCCAAGCGTATTCTTTGTCAGCTCTCCATCGCCTAATGTTTCCTGCACCAATTTGGAATTCGACACTCAATTTCTCATGTGGAAGCCAACAGCAGCATGTATCATTTTAGTTTGTAACGCTAACTCGAGGGCTTCTTCTTCACCTTGCACACTGTCGACAAATCATCCATGTAGTGGTACTACTCCACCGCCTTCACTGCTCTGGGATAATTATCACGGAATTCGACTGCATTCTTGTTGCGCACAAAATTTCAAAAGTTAACGCCTTCATCACATAAACACTGATTTTATCTACGTCACCATTTTCGAACCACAAAAATCGTTGACCGTGCATGTCTTCATCTTTGACGTTGATTCTATGAAACATTTCAGCAATATCACCACAGACTGCAACTTGACCAACTCGGAGTTCGATTAAAACATTGAAGAGTGACGAAAGCAAATCACGACCACTTAGTAAATAATCGTTGAGTGATTTATTATTGGATTTGGCTGCTGCATCCCAGACCAGACGAACTTTACCAGGCTTATTCGGGTTAAGTGCCACAAAAATTGGAAGATACCAGGTGCGACCAGGATAATTATTAATTTCGGAATCCAAAACTTTTCTTGCGTATCCTTTTGAGAGAAGCTTGTCGACTTCCATCTGCATAGTCTGCCTTAATTCAGTATTTTTCTTGATGAACTGCGACATTGTAGCTATCAGGTAATTGAGGATCACTATCTTTCCACAGTAGGCTCACTTCAAATTGTTGATTTTTCTTTACGCAGTTGTTTTCCAAAATATGCATAGCTTTTTGATTCTCGGTTGAAAGTATATTTTTAGGTTTGGACACATCCAGAGAAAAATATTCTTTTACTTCATCATGTAAGATTTGATAACGACGTTCACATTCACAAGTGTGTATATTCAGCGAAGCTATTTTACCAACATTCTTGCCACTACCTTGAAGCGTCCAGTCGAGTCTTCGTTGCAATAAACTGATTATAACCACCTTCACGAGTTTTCATTGGGACAGCAACTCGCCAATTATTAACTCCAATTAAAATCGTTGGCTTTGCGTTGACATATGACTCGACCGGCAATCCTTTTAAATGTGGATTATTCACTGATGCTCCTTTCTTGCTTGCGATTGGAGACACGACTTGGCTGGCAGCAGCGGTTATGTTGTAAATCCAATCACTAAACACTTTCACTATAGGAACATTATAATCCCTTTGATGCATAGCCCAACTTAATTTACGGTTATTCGGCAATTTGTCCACTAATGTCTTCACTAACATCGGATTATTTAAATGAGCCTTCATATCGCACGCTTCCATTGTAGAACAAATATTTTTAATTGTTAATGCATATTCCATTATGCTATCCAGTCTGTCCTTCAGTGGTGGAAACCTCATGGCTTTATCGATCATGTCATCTAAAATATGTTCAGGACGACCGAAGCACATTTCCAACGTCTGGATAATTTCACCCACCATCGAAGGAATTAACAATTTACTTTTCACCAACTCTTTAGCGCGACCACGGAGACACGACTGTAAACGCATTAAACTTTCACCATCGTTGTAACCAGCAATCTCTGTACTGTTTTTGAAATTACTGATGAACAACGGCCAATCCTCTGGATTTCCATCAAAATTCGGCAAATCTTTTGGTATCACTTGTCTGGCTACAATTTGAGCTGCTGTTGGTTGAAATGTTGTAAACGTCTGAGAAAAGGAACACGATGGCTGGCTTACGTTGCCTTGGGACAGAATTTTATATTTCTTCTCCAAATATTGCCTTTGTAATTCTTTCTCCTCTTCCAACATCTGCAGCTGCAAATGAGTCTGAGACATATTGTTTGGAACCACTTCCGAATTACCGGAATTCTCAAAATGGCGGTATTTATGAAAATTTTTATTAACACTGTTTGAATATGTCGATGTTGTTTTTGTCAGTGGCATAACTGTCGTTCGAGACATAGTTGTTGGTACTGACGACACTGTACTGGATCCATGTTTACTTGTACTTGGGTTATGTGCCTTTTTATATGCACCTTTTCCAAGAACGGGTTCCATTTCTTTTTGTTGTTGTTTTTGTGATGTGCCAGTATGCGCCATATTAGCTGGTGATGATGAAGCCTGCCTCCCGGCGGAGAAATCAGCGGCGTTATTTACTGCTAGCATATGCTCCTATCCATCACACTCGTTACTTTGGGCCACAGATTGGTCACCACAGCAAGAACAACTCCAGCTTACATTTTCAATGTTGCTGTCCACTTTAACACACTCGAAATGGAACCACTTGTCACAAGAATCGCATTGCACCATACGATCAGTGTCTTTTAAATCGCATTTATTGCAATTAAAATTGGTTTCTGACATATCGCCAAATTATTGAAACCCGAATTTAAAATTTTTGTTATTTTATTGGAAAATAATTCCTTTATTTTTCAAATAATAACTTCTTTATTTTAATGTGATGCTGTCTCAGCGGCTTTTTGATATTTTTCACAGCTTTTATATTTATTATTATGAGCCACAAACACTCTTGCACACTCTCTTCCCAATAACAAATTTATTGCTGAAACCACTGTAATAATTTGCAGCACTCGCGAAATTATGTTTATTTTGTTCTACTGAACTCTTATTTAATTGTTTTTTAAAGAGTTAAATTGTTTTTAAAGAATGTTGAGTTCGGGGCGATTATTAACAACTTTTAAGAGTTGCCTTTACAAATAAAACACTTTGAAAATTATTCAAATGAAGTGTTTATTATATAAATTTAAAAAGGGACTACGGCACTTTAGAACAATTTGTTTCCTTCGCTTTTAAATTCGAACTAACTATTTCAATCTCTTCGTTGCCCCTTTGAAGCCACTGCTATAACTCAAACTAGGCACTGCCGTTAGGCGACAACAAATATTGCATACATTTGTATGTATGTGTGTATATAATTGCAGTGGACAATGTAAACAAATAAAAGGGTAACGAAGGAATAGATCATAGAGTAATGACTAAATAAGAATTCAAGGTTACGATCGTATGTAACATAACACAAATAAAAAGAGAAATAAATAAACAGTGGCGGCGGTAACAACAATGATTTGTTGATTTTTTTGTTAAATACAAACCCAAAACCCACAAAAAGATAGACACATACACACACATTTATAAATGCTGGTGGTTGTTTTTTTTTTTTTTTAATTGAAATGTATGGAATGCCAAATGCAAAACAACAACAGACGCTAGGTACATACACAATTATAAATCATACAAGAAATAAATGAAAGAAAAACAAAATGAAACAATTTATAACAAAAGTAATAATTTAGATTCACACCTGAATTTAAATGGAAGAAAACAAATAAAACACTTTTAAATATAAAATACAGGAATCTCGTTGAACGCTTCTCGTTAGTTGTGAAATAAAACAAATTCTCCTGTTAAATTAAAAATCATCAAAATCGGCATCTGGAAAAGTGTAATAAATATGTAGGTGAATCATATTTCAAATATATATAAAAAATAGTATTACCTTGCGATTGCTTCTTCGTCCAATAAAATATTTCGATTCTCCTTATTCCGATTTTTGCATTACAATACAAAATTTGGTTCCAATCATAAATTGTAGGTATAAGCACCATTATTTACATATAAACACTGATTTATTTCCACACTTTTTGATCTGAGCACAGCGAACGACTAAAGGAGACTGCCACCAAACTGTTGTTTAAAAAATAAATGCTTCTTTCTTTCCCTCTTCTTTTGTTAGATTCATAAAAACAACAAACCGAAGTTTTAGTATACATACAAGCATTCGCGGTGGCAACAAGTAGATAAAAAATACCATCCATGCGGCAAAAATGTCATACCCATGCTTTGAAATAAACATAACAACGACACACATAAAAACAGCACATTGTTGTAGCGGAAAATCTCTCTATGCCATAAAAAGTTATTTACTCTCGCTCTTGAGAGCGAGAACACGTGACAAACCTTGAAAACGATTATAAAAACAAATATTGTTCAAAAAACTTAAACAAATTTCAATGATTTATTTGTTTGAACTCGTTTATCGGTCGCTTTTTGTAACATTTTCATGTTTGATAAATATTTTTCCAATATGTTTGAAATATTTTATCGACATTCAACTAAATAATGTTGATGAAGCTATTAATCAAAATTTTGGGGGGGTCTTTTTTTCTGTGTAGTCTTCGTTGGTCGTATTGAACTTTCCCCCGAAATTTGTCCATGCAAGTCCACGCCTTCCTATTGCGCCCATAGAACAGTACCTCCCGAATTCGATATTTTGAAAGTTAGCACTCTGTTTTACCGAAATTGCTGGAATTTCGTATTTAGTCTTCTTCATAAATTAAAGCAAATGAACAGTTAAGTTTTACTTCAATACAACTACCGTCCTTATTTGCATTATTTTATTTTATTTTATTTTGAATTACTATCATTAATCAATCGTTAAATTTTGTTTTATTTTATATAATTGTTATTTACTATCATTAATTACCAAAATATGGAGGGTATAATTAAATTTGCCATTCCGTTTGTAACGCATCGAAATATTTATCGGAGACCCCATAAAGTGTACATATTTTTGATCAGGGTAAAACTCTAAGTCGATATAAACATGGGTGTCCGGAAAAATTATTTTGGGCGTTATGTCCCCTGTGCTTTGCGGACATAACTCGAAAAATTCGTTTACCTTAATTGGTCCATGTGACCAAAACAGGCTGCCAATGAAAACAATGATGACAACTTTAACCTGTTTTGGTCATATGGACCAATTAAGGTATGTCATAGGGCAAATACCGCCTTGGACCCCAAACACACAATTTCCAAGATAAAGCACAGAGGAGACTCTGTTGTGGTATGGCGTTGTATGAGTGCTTCCGGTGTAGGAAATCGTGTCGTTATCGAAGGAATTAAGGATAAGTTGTATTATTTAAACATTCTGAAAGGATAATTTGAAATTTAGGCGCTGAAAAAATTTGATTTGGCACAACATTCCAATTTTATCAATATATGAGCCCGAGCACAAATAACATATTTATCCAAATTGAATGCTATGTAACTGTCCAAAAGTGATTCAAACACCTCCCCGATCCCCGGACTTGAATCCCATAGATAATTTATGAAGTATTTTGGAGACAAATATAAAAAATCGTAACATCTAAAGTATAGGAACCCTGAAAAATGCCTTGCAGGAAGGATGGGGAAAAATTCAGATATCGTGCACCGAAAATTTAGTTTAATTTTTGCCAAAAAGGCTAAAAGCTGCAGAGGATAACAAAGGATGTCATACCAAGGGCTGAAACTCTAAAAAATCCTTTTTTTCACGAAACTTTTAGAGTGCATACTTTTCACTGTGAGGTAGAAATCGATGTTGTTTAACCATTTTCATTTTTTATCTAAATTTACCTGAATTTCGTTAATTTTATTTTATAATATTTAAGTTAAGACACTAATGTAAAAATATAAAAAGGAATGAAATCGCTATTATTAACCAATTCTTAGCAATCGCAGTTTTAATGAAAGAAACTGAAGTGGATACTTTTGACTGTGATTCACTGTATATATATTCTTGATCAGCGTCCGACTGTGGAAATCACTCTAGCGTCCGAACGGATTGAAGTAGGTGGATGAAAATTTGGTAAAATCTATTATATGTGCGTAGGACTTTTGGTATTGAAAGCGGACTATGTAGGTCCATGTTTTCGTTTAGCCCCCATACAAAGTGACGCGTCGTCGTTTTAAGGAATTTTTAAGATATTTGTACCATTTTGCCACCGAATGGTTGTAATTTGGTATTTTGTGTCTCCAGAGGCTAAAAAACATTTCCACCAAAGATTGTCTATATAGGTCTACGTTTTCGTATAGCCCCATATAACGCCCCATATTTAAGATATTTTGAATGTATTAGTCCCATTTGACCACAGAATGGCTCAAATTTGGTATTTGGTCTTCATTTGGGGTATTAAACGCATACGAAATGTGTCGGTATAGGTCCACGTCTTCATATAGCCCCCACGTCTTAAATATCACACCGAAATCGCTGAAATTTGGTAGTTCGTCTTCGTTGGAGGTATACTACTTTCCAGATGAAATTTGTCTGTATAGGTCCACGTCTTCATATAGCCACCATAGAACGGTACCTCTTGATTTTTGGTATTTCAAAGGTTGTGATCTCAATATCCCACCGAAATGACTGAAATGTGATAGTAACTCTTCGCTAAGTGTATACAATTTCAGGTAGAAAGTTGTATACCCTTAGCGAAGAGTTACTTTCACATTTCGGTAGAATAGTGAGGACACAACCTTCGAAATACCGAAAATGAGGAGGTACCGTTCTATGGGGGCTATATGAAGACGTGGACCTATACGGGCAAATTTCATCTGGAAAGTTGTATACCCCCAACGAAAACGAACTACCACGCCCTCATATAGCCCCCATAGGACGATATCTCCCAATTTTCGGTATTTTCGAAGGTTATAGCTATATTATCCTTCCAAAATTGCTGAAAAAATGGGATTGCAATTTTATCAATATGAGCCCGAGCACAAATAACATATTTTTCCAAATTGGATGCTATGTAACTGTCCAAAAGTGATTCAAACACCTTCCCGATCCCCGGAATTGAATCCTACAGATAATTTATGAAGTATTTTGGAGACAAATATAAAAAATCGTAACATCTAAAGTATAGGAACCCTGAAAAATGCCTTGCAGGAAGGATGGGGAAAAATTCAGATATCGTGCACCGAAAATTTAGTTAAATTTTTGCCAAAAAGGCTAAAAGCTGTAAAGGATAACAAAGGATGTCATACCAAGGGCTGAAACCCTAAAAAATCCTTTTTTTCACGAAACTTTTAGAGTGCATACTTTTCAATGTGAGGTAGAAATCGATGTTGTTTAACCATTTTCATTTTTTTATCTAAATTTACCTGAATTTCGTTAATTTTATTTTATAATATTTAAAATGGCTGAAATTTGATATTTCGTCCTCCATTGGGATGCTAAACATTCTCCCAGAAATTTATCGGTATCGATCCACGTTTTGATGTACACCCACGGAACGGTACATCCGAAATGGCTAAAAATTTGGTACATAAACTTCGTTGAATTTCCGGTATATTAAAGGTTTTAGCCGCCTTATAACAACGAAATGGTTGCACGTTGGCACTTAATCTTCGTTGAAGGTATAAAACTTTCCACCAGAAATTTGTCGGAATAGGTCCATGTCTTCATATAGCGCCCATAGAACGGTACCTCCCGATTTTCAGTATTTTGAAACTTTCCACCTGAAGTTTTGCGATATTGTTCTGTTTACGCCAAAACGTAAACCCCTACTTTTTCCCTTTTGTTTGCCCTTGCTTTATGTTCAAATCTCTGAATAGATCAAATGTAACAACGGCATAGTAAATTGTACTAAAGTAGTCAGTCTTGCTTACTGATTACTTCTCGACATATTGAAAAGACCATACTTCCTTTTAGAATAAGTCTATTCTGTTTAATCAGCTAAGGAACAAACACCTACATTTTTTGGATTGGTAACGAATCTATTGTACAAATAAATCCTTATCCAAAACTACATATTCTACGCCTTCGTTTTATTTGTTCCTCATTTACTTTGCTTTGATTGTCGAGTTTTTCAACGGCACCTGTCTTGCTACTCATCAAAACTACATCAATACTTTGATTTGTTTCGGCTCTCACTTGAACTGGGTTCTGCATTGTACCTCCACTCAACTGTTTGCTGTAAACATTTTGGTCCACAACGAAACGGATTTGACTCAGTTGTGAGAGTTTTCAACTACAAAAACAGGTTTCGTGCGGCAATCGATGGTTGGCTGGATCACTTTTCGTTGTTTAGTTAAGTGATCTAATTTCAATTGAACACGACAGACGGATTATTTGCTGAAATCGTTGTTATATTGCCCAAAGGACGCATAAAAAATAAAACAAGCACCACGCGAAGAAGATTGTAGAATTTGTGTGGTTAAACTCGGATCACCCTAAAGTTGCAGTTTAAACTGGGAATACCCTAAAATTGCAGGAAAACTGGGGCCTTTATACACCCTAAAGAACTAATCTTCTTTCGTTTGCAGTCGCTTGAATATATTCTAGATTCTAGATTTGGGTCTATGGTTCTACCTTTGGGAAGTATCATCAACACGCACACGATAAGCTGGTAGTTATCCTGATTGGTCTAACTTTCGACAGAAATTAAGTCTGTTTTTTCTATATCATTCAAATTAATTAGATTATCATATAGCGTAACTTCCGTACATATATATTTTTAGGAGTGTCACTTCCCGTAAAGCTAGGTAGTCCTTCCCACTTTTCCAATCATGTCCTTAGATAAGTTTATACTCTTGGCCGCCAGTCTAGTGGAGTTTGAGGCATCGTTTAAACGATGTTTTTTAGAAACGCACAAGGAGGAGATTAAATCAGTTTGGCTCCGAATAAAGGACTCGTATGAGCAATGCGTGGTTGATTTGTCCAATGCGGAAAAGGATGAGGGGCAAGAAGTTTAAAACGAGGACGAGGCCTCTGAGATAGAGACTGTCAAACAGAAGTACCGAAATTCATACTCTACGTACTGTCGGATCATCCAAGTTGACAGAAGCGATTGACAGTCTGTCAGTTGTGCCTACAAGTCCATCTCCAAGTCTGTCTGCGAGTTCCAACAGCAACTTCCGTTTGCCGCCCATTGAGCTTACTACAGTTCACGGTGACTACAAGTCGTGGCCGACCTTCCGTGAAATGTATTCGGCCGTTTGTATTGGTAACTCAAAACATAGTGCCGTAGAAAAGCTTTTCCATTTATCCCAAAAGACCACCGGTCAACTCACGATATAGTTTCCAAAAGTCCACTAACTAACGACGGGTTCACCAGTGCTTGGGCAAATTTATGTGCTCGCTATGAGAATGAACGAGTTTTAGTGAATGGACAGTTGAGGACTCTGTTCAATCTTACTCCAATTCAGTCTGAAAATGCTACATCTATCAAAAAAGTCAGCGGGAGGTTAACGCTTGTAGATCCACATTGAAACTCTACAAGATAGATGTCGAAAGTAGGAATCCAATTTTTGTTTTCGTGTGTTCCAACTGTTTGCCAGCTTCTACCCTCAACCTTTGGGAACAAACCCTGACTGATAAGACCGTCATTCCTAAGTGGTCGTCCCTAGACAGTTTCCTGACAAATAGATATAGAACGTTGGAGTCCGTTTCCGAACTAAAATGCGCTCAAGTTCCTAACACTAGCAAACACTACTCCAAGGCTTCTTCAGTACATAGACAGGCCAACACTAGGGTTAAGTCATTTCAAGCTAAAGTTTCCCAGACCCTGTGCCAACTTTGTCCAAAAGAATTCCATATAATCCGGAAATGTCCCAAATTCCTCAATACGGACTATAAGCTGAGGTTGCCGTGATTAAAAGAAGTTTTCTATGTCTGAACTGTTTCTCCAGCGCTCACCTGTTGAACAACTGCAAAAGCAATCATTCGTGCTTTAAGTGCAACAAGCGCCACAATACATTATTGCACAAAGATCCTGAAGTTCCAAACCCCAACAAAACTTCCCGAAACTCAGGCCCCAGCGGTTCTGCCAAACCGTTTCCTTCCAGACATTCTGCTGTACAGTCCACTGAAAATTTTAACGGTGTTGTCCAAAATTGTTATGCCGCCAACTCCAACGGCGTCCTTCTGGGGACTGCATTAGTAAAAATTGTGTACTCTGATGTTGGTTATACAGCGCGAGCGTTGATTGATTCGGGTTCCGAGGGAACTCTAATTTCCGAAAAGTTGTTCAACTTTTTAAAGCTTCCATCCATCCGCACAACCGCTTAAATTTCTGGTCTCATTCTAACGAAAAATTTGAGATCCAAGTTTCCGCCTTAGTGGTTCCCTATCTGTCCAATAACCTCCCTTCTACGACGATCTACATCGATATCATATCAAATCTGTGGGACTCTAATGGCTCAGAGAACTGTATTCGGATGAGTTTTAACCGGTCCAGTTCCAAACCAAAACATCAAATCATTTTCCACACCCGTCTCATATTTTTCTGAAATCTCTTTGGATAAAAAGATTTCACGGTTTTGGGAGGTGGAAAACGTTCCACTAAAACCCGTTATATCCAAATCTGACAGATTTTGCGAGGAGTTATATAGTCGGTCAACGACTCGTGATATGGAGGGAAGATATGTGGTCTCCCTTCCTTTTAAGGAGGAGTATTCTCCAATATCAAGTTTGGCACATTCGAGAAGTAGGGCTCTGGCACAATTTTTCCGTAACGAAAGGAGGCCTCTTCGAGATCCCCAACTAAAAGCGGAATATGATGATAATATACAGGAATATCTTTCATTAAATCACATGGTTCCGGTCCAATCAAGAAATCCAATGGAATCTACCTCATGTTTTTATCTACCGCATCATGCAGTGATAAAACCTGGGAGTACGACCACCAAGGTGCGGGTGGTATTCACCGCTTCACAGTCATCCTCAAATGGTTTAAGTTTAAATGATATTCTTTACACCGGTCCGTTGTTACAGAGTGATTTAACCATGCTCATTCTCAACTGGCGGCTTTGTCGATACGTCTTTAGCGGAGATATTCAGAAGATGTACCGACAAATCCGCATACACGCAGATCATACACCTTTCCAAAGAATCTTATTCCGAAAAAGTCCAAATTATCCGATTCAGGACTATGACTTTTGGGGTCAACTGCGCTCCGTATTTGGCAATACGAACATTGAGATAATTAGCTGAAGATTTGCAACATGAGTTTCCTATAGCTTCAACTATTTTGCGATCTTCTATGTATGTTGATGATGCCCTTGTGAGGGCACACGATATACAATCAGCTGTCAAAGCTAGAGACTAGCTATTCCAAGCGTTATATTCAGCAGGATTTTCCATTAGAAAATGGACGTCCAATTCCAAAGAGCTTCTCCAAAATTTACCCCCGAGAGACCTTTTGCATTCTAATTTCCTCAACTTTGATGAGTGTAGCTCCGTGAAAACTTTGGGGATTCGTTGGAATGCCCTGTCTGATGATTTTTTTCTTTTCGACAACAATATACCATGATGATTCTAAGTATACTAAGCGGGCAGTCCTATCACATATCTCTAGGCTTTTTGACCCAGCTGGATGGTTGTCCTCTGTCATCGTATTAGCGAATGTCATAATGCAAAAGATATGGATGGACAAAACTGAATGGGATGCAGAAATATTCCCAGAATCTCTTAGTATGAATTCCAAAGACAATATCCAGCTATTGGCCAAATCCGGACGCTGAAGTTGAGTTCCACGGATTCTCTGATGCATCAGAAAAGGCATATGCAGCAGCTATTTATATTCGAATTATCTATCCAAATGATATCCGTACGAGTCTGATATGCTCCAAGACAAAAGTATCTCCTATAAAAACTTTATCCATTCCAAGGCTGGAGCTCTGTGGTTCAGCCCTATTAGCGGATATGGTAGATACCATTCTCCCTCAGCTCGACTTCGACTGTTGCTAACAGAGTTTCCAAGATAGTTTAAATTACGTCTCCCTCCCGATGGTTTCACGTAGAGTCCAAGTTCAATCCAGCTGATTTAGCTAGCCGAGGTGTTTATCCTCCAGATCTTATAGATAGCGATTTGTGGTGGCGAGGACCGACCTGGGTGTCCGGCCCAATAGAGATTTGGCCCAAATCTCATCCAGAAGTAGACGATGGACTGGGACTAGAAAAGAAACCGATTCAGAACCATTTTGAATATGTGTTGAAACGATTTTCCTGCTATTCCAAAGCTATACGTGTTATGGCGTATGTATATCGATTTATTCAAGCGACTAATCCAAAAATCATGCCTAACTTTCAACGAGAAGAAACTCACGTCATATTTGCTCACAAAATAGCTTATGTCCGAAAGCTTATGTCAAAAAGCAACGTATCCAAACGAATATACAGCGCTCTCCTTCGATAAGTCCTTACCACTGAAGAGTACACTCCTGAGTTTGAACCCATTTTTAGACGCTGATGGCCTTCTTTGTATATGTGGTAGATTGGAAGGGGCTACATGGCTTTCTTACAACGAAAGACATCCACTAATACTGCCCTACCAATGCTCTTATTCGCAGCTCTTCGTATCATTTATTCACAAAATAACTATTCATGGCGGCAATCAGCTGGTACTCCGGTTAGTCCGTAATCAGTACTGGATACCGAAAGTAAAAAATTTAATAAAAACCACCATTCACAAATCAAGCCTTGTTTCTTATTCAAGCGAAAATGCCAAAAGTAGTTAATGGCTTTGTTGCCTCCGGAAATGTGTACATATTCGAGGCCATTCACCCACACCGGGCTTGATTTCGCAGGGCCATTTGACATCAAGACGTATGCCGGGCGATGCTGTCGAATGAGTAAAGGATATGTTTGCGTATTCATCTGCTTTTCCACTAAAGCAATTCACCTTGAGGCGACTTCCGATCTGTCCACACCAACATTCTTTTAGCCGTTTCGTGTCCCGACGTAGATGTCCACTCCACCTACATTCAGACAATGGCACCACATTTGTCGGCGCATCCCGTACCCTTGCAAAGCAATTTATCCAAACCTCTCATGTTGCTCTCCACTCAAGCTATTCACATCAAAACATAACATGACATTTCATACCTCCAGGTGCTCCCCATGTGGGCGGCCTATGGGAGGCAGCAGTGAAAAGCTTCAAGCAACACTTCAAGAAAACTGCAGGTTCCAACAAATACACCTTCGAAGAGTTCCAAACTTTGTTGTCCAAAATTGAAGGTTGTCTCAACTCCAGGCCCGTATCTCCAATTTCCCAAAGTCCATCAGATCTGACAGCATTAACACCGGGGCACTCTTATCGGTACCGCTATATTAGCTCCGTTGGATCCTGAAATCCTCGAAGAACCCATTTCCATACGCAATCGCTGGCAGAGAATCAATCAGCATTTCTGTACGCGCTGGAAAAATCAGTACCTAAAGGAGCTCCAAAAGAGACACAAATGGAAAACAACCGACATAGACGTCGCCAAAGATATGCTTGTTGTGATTCGAGATGAAAATCTACCTCCGAATAGTTGGCGACTAGGAAGAATCTAAAAGTACATCCCGGTGCAGAGCAAAGTGTTCGAGTTGCAGATGTCCTTACACAGAAAGGACTAGTTACGCGCCTCATAACAAAATTAGTAATATTACCCTACGATAGTTCCTAAACTAATCAACACCCAGATCTCCTACTGCTTAACTCTATTTCCTATATATAATACCTCCATTTTATCCCATCTCCTTTGTTTCTAATCCTTTCCTCTTTCTTCCAGAGTGTGAATTCCAGACAGAAGTCAAAATCGGCGTCTCGCAGACATAACTTCGCCTGTAGAGTATGCCTTAAATCTTGTCGTCGTTTTCACAGGTTTAACACCATTGACCGAATGCACCTTGTGAAAAAATATGGTTACTGCATTAATTGCTTAGCACATACCCACTCTCAAAAAACGTGCTTTACCAGGACCGGTTGTAGATATTGCGGACAGTTCCACCACACTCTTCTTCATGTTCACTCTCGACTACAGAAGGCATCGATATCGGTCGATAAATCTTCAAAGACTGCCGCAGTCTCAAGTCAAGATAGGCACTGATTACCTCACGACCAGAATACCCGACCACTCCCAGCCAAGGTGCAACCAACATCTTGTACGTCCATCTTAAGCCAGAATGTAGCCACACTTCTTCCCACAGCGGTGGTGAAGATCGAAGCAAAGGGGAAGGAGCATTATGCGAGATGCTTACTCGACTCTGCGGCAAGGATGAGCTACGGTTATCAAAAATACGTGGACACACTGGGGGCCATTTGTCTCGAACTTGACAGTGAAATTATTTGTCCTTTAACGATGAGCTCAACCACAGACCCAACGAAGAAGATTGATGTGACGCTGCGAGTTAATAATCGGATTGGCACCGTGACACCCAAACATTCGCTTCCGAGTTCCCTACAGAGCAGTTTTGTCAATTTCGTTTTAGCCGACAAACAATTTAACATTGCGGCACCAATCGATATTATTTTAGGTGTCGACGCATACTCCCGAACTATCCTCGACGGTATTTACAGCAAGACTGGTCTGCCAACTGCTCAGAGTACTATTTTCGGAATCGTACTATATGGATCATTTAATAACTAATTCTTATCTTAATGGAAGAACGTTCCTACTTTCCATGAATTTACATTCTGTCGTTGAATTATACAAATCTCTTTCCTTAAGAACAATTGAATTCTAAAATGATAAAAAAAACTGTGTTACTGTTACGCCAAAACGTAAACCCCTACTTTTTCCCTTTTGTTTGCCCTTGCTTTATGTTCAAATCTCCGAATAGCTCAAATGTAACAACGGCATAGTAAATTGTACTTAAGTAGTCAGTCTTGCTTACTGATTACTTCTCGACATATTGAAAAATCCTTACTTCCTTTTGGAATAAGTCTATTCTGTTTAATCAGCTAAGGAACAAACACCTACATTTTTTGGATTGGTAACAAATCTATTGTGCAAATAAATCCTTATCCAACACTACATATTCTACGCCTTCTTTTTATTTTTTCCTCATTTACTTTGCTTTGATTGTCGTGTTTTTCAACGGCACCTGTATTACTACACATCAAAACTACATCAATACTTTGATTTGTTTCAGCTCTCACTTGAACTGGGTTCTGCATTGTACCTCCACTCAACCGTTTGCTGTAAACATTTTCCATGTTTTTATGTAGCCACCATAGAAAATTCCGTCCCAATTTTCGGTATTTTGAAAGTTTTACCCACATTATTCAACGGCAATAACTGACATTTAATTCTGTTCGGATTTTTGATCCGATTTATGCCCGGAAAAAATTGTATTTATATATACGAATTGTCTTCGTCGAATACCTTAGTCTGGTGAAACTTCTTCGAACTGATACTGACATTATTTCAAAATTAAGCAAAAAAACTAATATTAATTTAAAAAAATCGTTGGGAGTTATGTCCGCGTTTTTTGCGGGAGTAACGTCCGATTTGCTTCACGGACATAACTCCTAACGAATTTTGGGAGTTATGTCGGGGCACTCATGGTTATAGCGACTTCGAATTTTATCCTGATCAAGAAAATATACACTTGATAGGTCTACGATGAATGTTTCGATGTGTTACAAACCAATAACAAATTGAATTATACCCTCCGTATTATGGTGTAGGGTATAAAAATCGCAATTAATGATAGTAATTAAAAATAAAACAAGTAATTAATGATAGCACTGTGTAACATTTCAAGGTAATTTTGTGCAAACAGCTTATAATAAAATTTTTTTGAAAGTACAGATCCTATAGGCAAAAACGTTCTTTGGGTTTTGTTTTGTTAGATCGGTTTCGGATTTTATGGCCCTATCTAAACATGGTTAAATATTGACTTTTTAAAGCAGCCGGGCTATATCTCTGAAACCAATACGAATCATTCCATGACCTGCTCAGTAAACTTGTAGATAAGAACAAGAAGAACATATATTGGGAATAATGAAGTCGAAAAAAGCATTTATTGCTTCAAATTTTATAATATATATAAAAATTCCGTAATTTGTATATATTTGGCACCATATCTCCTAAACAGCTAAATTTTTTTTTGAATTCTTGGTTAAGCTTTTAGGCCTTTAATACATATTTTAAGGAAATAAAACTAAGATTTTTTTTGCTTTTTATTCCCGACGTTTTGTCGCTTTTTTGCCGACTTCCTCTGGGGAATACGTCTATTTATCTTTGTCAATTACTTCAATTCATTGCACAATGATAAACAGCTTTAAACTTACAATATAAATTCAGAGGTGTTTTACATTAAAATTAATAAATATAAAAACGCTTTGAATTGATATCTCCCACTGTTTATTTTATGGCAATCCCTTAGCACGAACTGATGTTGTCGGTAGCTTACTTTAGATTCATTGTTTTCTCAATGTTTTGTTTTATGCTCAGACTTTCAATCATCAATCTTTTCATTTCAACTCTCTCTTTGTCTAATATTGTGGCATGTTCAAAATCAGGAGTGACCAGTGCTTATTGCATGACGTGCTTAGGCTGTTGTCTCTTTTTTCTTTTCAATGTCTGTTTTATGTTCTCCCATTCTAGTTCCTAACGTTCGTTTTGTTGTTCCTATATAGTTTTTACTGCAGTTTTCGTTTGTTTTGCCTTTGCACCTGATTTGGTAAATTACATTGTGTTGTTTGTCAATTCGACTTTTTGTGTTTGTGAATATTGCGTTTAACGTCGCGTTCGGGCTATAAGCAAAGTTTATGTTGTTGTTGTTTATGACTAGTCGTAATTTTCGGCTGTTAAACAGACCAGGGATGTAAGGTACACCGTAAAAAGTTTTTGGTTGGTTTTCCATTGCTGTACTTTTGCTGGTAATATTAGTTGAAGCTGTTTTTTCGTCTTTTGATTTTTCTTTGTGTTTCATCTATCAGAGCATTGATTACGTTAGATGGGAAACTATTGTTTTTTAGAATTTTCGTTATAATTTGGATATCCTTGTTGCGGAAGTGTTCATCACTTGTTTTTAAAATTTTGCATATTAGGCTTTTTGATGTATTGAAGATTTGTGCTCTTGGTTGTGTCGCATTGTAATTTAATATTCTCCCCGATGATGTTTCTTTCGTGTACCAGTCTATACATATATGATCATTGTTGCGTTTTAGCATTGTATCTAAATATGGAATTGCACCTTCTTTTTCAAATTCTGTCGTGAATTGGACTTTATTGTGGTATTGGTTGAGGGTTTGCAAGATATCATCTCCATTGTCTTTGTTGATTATTGCTAGTATATCATCTACATACTTTACAATGTATTTGCTACTTTTGTCCTTTTGCTTGAGATTTGAGATAGTATATTCAAGAAGGTGATCTACCACCATATCGGCTATTGTAGGCGATAATGGATTTCCCATAGGCATTCCAAATACCTGGTTATAAATTTAATTCTTAAACGTAAAATAATTGTTATCTTTGAGACAAAAATGCAATATTTAAAGGAAGGGTTTTTTGGAGATATTTGTGAATTCCTTTACATGGTCCTATTGGTCCATTGTAATCTTAATTTCAGTATATACAAGAATATTTGTAAACAATGAAACAACATCAAAAGATACCAAAATGTCTGAATTATCAAGTTGGATCTTTTTAAGGCGATGTTTCAATTCAGTGGAATTTTTTGTATTAAGTTCATTCGAAATTATATTTTTCAATATTTGACCTACAAATTTGGACAATTGGTAGCCAGGAACGTTTGTAGAAGAAACAATGGGTCGTAGTGGCACTTCGGGTTTATGGATCTTTAGGAGTCCATATATCCTTGGAGTATTCACAGCAGAACAAAGTAACGTTTTCGTTTCAAACTGGTTGATATTTTTGTTTTAAAATAGTTCCAAAACTAAATTATTGTTAGTTTCTAATAATTTGTTTTTGGGTCATTTCTGAGTATTTTGTACATGCGTTTATCTTGTAGAATTGATTCCATTTTATGAATATAACCTTCTTTGAACATGGCTACGGCTTTATTTCCTTTGTCTGCTTCTAATATTATGGCATTTTTATGGACTTGAGAAATTGTTTGGTATTTTCAAAGACTGCTGTTATAAACCTGTCTCTCTGATTATATTTCTTGTTTCTTTTAAAGTTATTTATTCTGTTGGCAATTTTTTTCTACAAATCTCTTTATCATTTTCATATAATTTAATTATGCATTGTTCGATATCTGCTATTGCATGTAAAGAGGAAAATTTTGTTTTTGTAATGGGTAACGCGAATGGTAACGCGAAGTCGAATTGACAAACAACAACACAATGTATTTTATCAAATCAGGTGCAAAGGCAAAACAAACGAAAACTGCAGTAAAATTGATATAGGAACAACAAAACGAACGTTAGGAACCATGGTACAATCATTACAAGGTAGGGCACAGCAAACATCTGATTACAATTTTTTTCTGTGGTCCTCCTATTGTGTCAAAATCGTTTTGACAAAGTTGACAAAGTTGCTAGTCTCTGCCTTCACTGAGAGAAGATTGAGCTCAAATGCCAAAAACCTCTACGTATTTATGACGACTGAGGAACGTGAGAACAAAACATCAAAGCGTGATGACAGTAACTACCTCACAGCAAAACCCCCAAGCCGCTCGAAATCAATGTCTCCGCAGTTGTTAGCAAACAGCTGTAAGCAAACATCATCTAAACAAATTATAAAGGAATGGCAGAGCCTCCTAAAGGGGAATGAAGGAGGATTTGTAACGAGGCTCTGGCCTTCCTTTATAATTTGATATTTGGGGAAGCAAGCAAAGCAAGCGACGTTTGATTCTGTTCTGGCACTAATTTCAAAAAAGTCGATATATTAGCTCAAGAAAATAATTACAAGAGACGATTCAGATTAGCGATGCTACATATTATAAACAGACCTAACGACAAAAGAATGAATTACAAAACTGACGCGGACCACAGTGCACATATTTACAGGAATCTAATTCATAAGCACAGACGAAAGAGAACTTAGTTTGACGTTAGGAATAGATCTCTGAAGATGATTGTCGATGACAATCGATATATCGGATAAATAAAAAGGAAAGATAGAATCAAAATTAAAACACGGAGTTTTTAATGACCTTCAGCCGAAATATCTACATCAATATTAAAATTTTTATTTTTTTTTTTAATATATCGCTCTTTATAAAAACATTTTATTTTCTTAAATAATGAAAGTATTTCTATAAAAAATTGAGCGATTTTGTCCAAAAATATTTTCGTCGGCGGCGATTTTGGTTTTTCAGAAAGTATTTGCATAATTTTAAAAAGAAATTTTTAATTTCTCAAAATGTGATATTTTTTTGAAAAAATCAGACGACTTTTTTCAAAAATATGTTCACCTGCAACGCTTTCTGTTTTGCATATGGTATTTGTATATTTTTACAAAAACTTTCTATTTTCCAAAATGGTGAACATATTTTTATAAAAAACGCGCGATTTTTTCTAAGAACGAAACGCTTTTTATTTTCTTAAATAGTGAAAATATTTTTGTAAAAAATCGGACGATTTAAAAAAAAAAATTTTGCCTGCGGCACTGTCCTTATTTAGCCGTTATAAGTAATTTAATACATATTGTTACGAATGTAACTGGTAGATTTATGTTAATTTAGACGAATTTCTGTTAATTCAACAATATAAATTGTAATGTAATTTTTCCTTAAGCATTTAGTTCATTTAAATCAAATTTACAACAACGATTACTCTTCAAGAATACCAATCACTACTTTTCTATGTTTGCTTTGATCATGTTGTACGCTTTCAGTTATCTCTCTCTCCCTTATTTATTTTTACAACAACAACACATGAAGTTCATTGCAATTATGAAATTACGGGTTGGTCTAAATTTACACTGTTTACTAACTACGGTCGAAATCGCTTATAAAGTCGTCGTTTATAACGTCATATCGCTTATGCGACGAAATCCAAAAGTCCCGAATTTCTGTCCCTTATATTCCACATAATGAAATATCGCTTATAACGTCATATCGGTTGTAACGTTGGTTTTTGTGAAATATTTGAATTTTGCTATCGGTTATAACGTCGAGTCATACGGAGAAGAAAAATTGCTCTCAATAATTTGTTGTATGTATATTTTTTTCAATTCCAAACAACAACAAAATACCAAACATATGCACAACATGTTCAAATATGGGGAGATCTGATTTATGACTCACATGTTGGCGGTCTCAAGTAAATTAAGCTCGAATTTTTGTCATCCAATGTCACATCTGTTTTATAACCCTTGGACTAAGGTGGAATAAAATCATTTAAATCTACAATCCTGGCAGGAATAGAAAAGGATCAAAGTACGAAATTAAATGTGTTGGATGCCGTGTTATTCTTAAATGAATCGTGGCAAAAATATAAAGTCTTCGGTCATTGCTTCGGCATTGTTAATGGTCCTTTAACCGATTCTGAAGACACTTATCTTCATTCTATTTTTTCCCAACATGTAGAAGATATTGATGGATTAGCTGTCATCGTTGACAATGTTTTCACATCTGCCATGTAAAATGACGCCTTCATAATATTGGCAGTTTTAGATGAAGGCAATTCAAGCGAAGAAATTGAGGATACTACAGAGCCAGAATTTCAAATGCCGTCAGTGTCAGGGGCTTGTCTAGCTATAGATACTTTTCAAAAATGTATTTACTCAGAAGATGTTACTCACATCTGAGTTAAATTAAAACTTATGTCGGAATTCAAAAGCCCAAACTAGAATAACAGATTATTAGAAATTGAACCATATCCTATATTAACGTAATATATACGCTGAAGAATAAATTTAATATCGTTATTTTTTATTATGTTGTTTTATAAAGAATGAAAAAATTAAAAATTTTATTGAATTTATTTATATTATATATATTATTTAATAAAACAACGTATTTATACCCAAAATTCACTATACATAGTATAATTTTACCGCTTTTATAAATATCGTTTATAAAGACTATCGCTTATAGCGTCCGATTTTGGTCGGCCACTTATCCGACGTTATAAGCGATTTCGACTGTATTGTTGTTGTACTCTTCCTTTCTATTTACTTACACTATTCGATTATGCTTCTGCATTGTAGGCCCTTCTCCTCTCCCTTATTTACGACAATCACCCCATTAGTTGTAAACACTCACCGGCCTGTTTGTATGTGCGTACATGTGTGTATTTGCAAATTGGTTAGCTTTTCGTCTGAACATTGTAGAATCTCCCAGACTATGGGGACTAGAACAGCCTATGTGGCAGCGGGTACATATAAATACGAGAAAGTAGAGGCGAGTTAGTTGTTAATAAACCGAGAGCTTTAAACCATAAGTGTAAGAGAATGAACAGAGTAAAGCTTTGTGCTTATTGGAGAGCTCGCTGTGTGCTAGTAGAGAAATAAAGTCTTTCGTAAATAACTGATGTGAATAACGTCAATAATGTAATCCAAAACGAACACTGTTTCGTTTGGTTTGGATTAATTTCAAAACCTGATTTCGTATCAGTATTTTAAACAACTTTTCTTAAAATGAGAACATATTTTTAATATATTGATAGTTTCGTCAGCTGCGCTTTTCCACTTCCCGAAAAATCACCAATTAGCTTCATAAGCTTCATTTCCATTCATCTTAATGACTACTAAAAAAACAAAACATATATACACATTCGGCAGGCAAAATTGACAAAATTTTGTTGAAATATTTAATATACGATTTGTATTGGTATATTTAAATTTGGCATACCGTTTGTAAAATTATTTTGTAAATTTAAGGCTGTTTATCATTGTGTAATGAGTTGAAGTAATATACAAAAATAAATGCATCTTATTTAAATAGACCAATCCAATGAAGTCGCCAAAAAAGCGATGAAACGTCGGGAATAAAAAAGCAAAAAAAAAAAATCTTAGTTTTATTTGCTTAAAATATTGAAGGACTAAAAGCTTAACCAAGAATACAACAAAAACCAAAATTGATCACATCAATAACAATAAACAAAAAATGGATAGCCAGCCGGAAAAATCAATTTGAATAAAATTAATCTACATTGCATCATATCAACACAACGCAATGAAGTGATATTTCCAGAATATCTCATTTAAGTATGACAACCACATCTGCCAAACAATGATACAATATAGCAACGAACCTATGAGACTAACACAACAAAAAGAAAGACTCAGATTTCTTCTATCATGTCAAAGTTATGGTATTATACCAAATCACAAGAAACACACAACAACAAAGGTAAACACTTTATTTCAAATAAACACAATACAAAACCAATATGCGAAAATAGAAATGCGGTTTCATACTAAATTACTCAATTTAGAAATTTCACAAACGAATATAACTATTCAATCAATAAACAAACATCTACAGCGCATAAACTTCAATCTTCAAACCACATTGACTAATGAAGGTTATACGGCATTCAAACGGAAACATACGCAGAGCAGACACAATAAAGAAGAAGGTGACGAAAACACAAAACAAGAAAGAAATTACACTCGAAATCGCTTATAACGTCGGTCACGGGACCGACCAAATTCGGACGCTATAAGCGATAGTCGTTATAAACGATATTAATAGAAGGGGTCAAATTATATTATGTATAATGACTTTTGGGTATGAATACGTTGTTTTATTAAGTAAATTAAAAAATTCAGTTTTGGAACCTTTTCATTCTATATACTTTCGTATAAAAGACTTAAAAACAAAATAATAAAAAAGGACATTAAATTCATTCGTCAGCTGATACATTACGTTATATGACATGGTTTTATTTAAAATAGCCTGTTATTTTAGTTTTGGCTTTTTTGGAATTCATAAGTTTAAATTTAACTTAGATCTGAGTTTTGAAAGGGTTTCCAAAACACATTCCGTGTTGAACGTCTTCTGAACAAATAAATTTTTAAAGAGTTTCTACTGTGAATATCTTCGGTAGAATTGCCCTCATCTAAAACTTCAAATATTTTGTCGTCGTCATTATACATGGCATCGATGGTAACTAATTCATCAAAAATTACAATGTTATGAAAGCTTCATTTACAATAACACTGCATCCAACACATTTAATTTCGTACTTTCTTCCTTTTCTATTCTTGCCAGAATAGTGGATATTTGTCGACCCCGGTAATGCGATTTTTATGATTTTATTACTCCTTGGTATATGGGTTGTAAAACACATGCGAAATTGGGAGGCAAAAAGCCAAGGTTAATTCGCTTGAGATCGCCTATATGACAGTCGTAATTCTGTTGTCTAACACCATCTTCGAACATGTTGTGCATATGTTTGGTGGTTTGTTGTTTGAGTTCAAAAAAATACATACAACAAAATATTGAGAAAAATTGTTCCTCCTTGTATGATTCGACGTTATAATCCGACGTAACAACGATGGCGTTATAAGCGATATTTATTTGTGTGGAATAAAAAGGGCAGAAATTCGGGACTTTTGGATTTCGACTTTATAAGCGATATGACTTTATAAACGAATAAACAAATTCGGTTTTACATACAAGGATCATTGATTCGACAATAAGACTTATGTGGATTAAGAAAATAAGATTAGGAAAATACAGTTATGTATATGTGGGGGCCACCGTGGTGCAATGGTTAGCACGTCCGCCTTGCACTCAGAAGGTCTGCGGTTCGAATCCCAGGCCAAGCAACATCAAAATTTTCAACGGTGGCAAAATTCCCCCTTAGTAATGCTGGCGACATTTCCTGAGAATTTAGCCTTGAAAAACTTCTCTACAAGTGGTGTCGTAAGACACGCCGTTCAGACTCGGCAATAAAAAGTAGGTCCCATATCATTGAGCCAATATGAATCGGCGTGCACTCATTGATATTAGAGAAGTCTCCCTAGTACCTTCGGGAATGTTGTGGGAACATATGTATGTATGTATGTATAATATATAAGGACTGAAATTTGTCGAATAAAATCAATCATGTTTTTCAGCCGACTTGTTGGCAATCAAAAACACCTTCTTTTATTTTGCGCTCTTAAGTGCAAATTAATAAAAATTGCACTGGCATTTTTAAGTGCCTGCAACCAATAAAATATTAGTTGCCAGTGGCCTTATTAAAGAGCCGGCAGAAACCCATAGGCAGGCCTACACTAAACGAAAAGTTATTCCTTAGAAAAGTGTGTTGTAATACTACATGGCGATCCTGCCAACATCGGACCATATTCCTGTTGAAAATCCCGTTCCTGCGACGAGCAGACCAGGCCCGGCGAAACTTACCATCCAGGAATACCTAGCCAGACAACGGAGGTTTAAGAATGAGAAGCTGGTGAGAATCCCTGAAAAGCAAAAGCGGTAAGCTGAATTAAATAAATATTAATTGGGTCTGACTTAATGAATTAAAGGTGGTTTACACCTATGGTTAAACGGTCAATTAGCTATGTTATATGGAACAATTAATTAAATATGTACATGAGTTGGATAATACAAAATCGAATTGAAACAAAAGCATAAATAAATATTTATATAAAAATACGTAAATAAAAAATCTGAAAGATTACAATTTATAACAAATTATACAGAAGGATTCAAAGATAATGAAGAATTAACAAAGTGTTCATTAAAAATTGAGTTGATTGTTGATGTTTAATATAAATGTGAAGTCCAGTGCGTATGTAACATTGAAATGTCGTGATATAGATAAATCCTTAACATTTCTGATTGATACTGGAGCAGATGTGTCTTTATGCAGAGACCACAAGTTTCACAATATAAACATACATGAAATAGAAAGACTCACGGGGATTAGTAAGACATCTGTACAGTATCTTGGAGCAGCACATTTAACCTTATTTACCGAGTCAGCAGAGATAGCACACATAGTTTTACATAGTAAAAAAAGATTTCCCAATTCCTACCGATGGAATCATTGGACGTGATATTTTAGCGAAGTACTTGTGCAGGATAGACTTCGAAACTTACACGATAAGCTTCAATATCAACAACAGTGAATTCATATTACCAATGACAACAAAGCAACAGAATCAGAAGGAAATAGTAATACCGCCAAGATCAGAACTAATAATTCCAATTACTTTGTATATAGAAGAAGATAGTATAATACTAAATAAGGAATAAAGTTGTGGATTATTTGTCGCGAATTGCTTGATACCAAAGCATGGAATAAAACATATAAAGCTTTTGAATACAACAAATGAAAGAGAAACTTTACGCCACTTAGATTTTGAAATAAACATCTTAAGCGACTATCATATTTTTGAAACAATAAATGGAAATCAGCAAAACGCCAACCGAAGTAAGCAACCTTGATATAGGAACCAATGAACATAATGCGAGAAGCGTTATAACTTCCATAACACTGTGAACCGAAATTTTGGGGGGTGGAAAATTCCTATTGGAGATGAAAGCCCTTGTTGAGTATATACAGAACCCCGAAGGACAGATTCGCCGTGAGTCGAACTTTCGCGATATGGCGTGATGAATATTTTACTGGAGACCCTAAAAGCCATTTGGAATCAGCGTTATATCTTTGTTCGCTGTTGTTTAAGCTTATATTCAAGAAGACATGTCTTCAGTCAAATCAAATGAGGATTTTTTTCGTAGAACATTTCGACCTTCTAACTCGCTTCCTTCAATGTCCTTTTCGTCCTTTATTTCAAGAACCGTAATAAAAGTGGTACAAGATGACATTTTTCAGCTTCGAAATATTCTACAAAAATGTGGCTCGGAAGATTTTAGGTACGGTTTCCAAAGACATAAAATCGATAAAATCTTGTTTATGCGGTCATTTTTCACTTTTACCCGAATCTTGCTCAGACAGCCCTATATCTATTTATTTCAATATATTATTGTTAACCTATTGATGACCGAGAATACTCGGAGTCATTAAAACTGTTGCATCTCGTTTTGCTAAGCACACTAATTTAATAATTTTTTGGAATAAAGATCCGGATATCCAAATTATGGAACCGGTTATTCTGATATTAAAACCGAATTTTTATCCGGTTTTTATGAACCGATTAACCGTATATGTATATCATTAGAAAGCTATTAAAATTGTCAATAAGATATGATTAATATGCATTAGACATTTTAAGCGGCTTTGGTGCTGGAACAAAAAAACCGTATTTTCGAACCGTTTCTTAACGTTTGTGAGGATACATTTCTGTACGTGAAAAAAATTATGTTCATGACCTGGGGGTGGAAAAATCTTTTTGGAGGTGAAAGCTCTTGGTGAGGACATACAGAATCCTGAAGGGCAGATCCGCCGTGAGCCCAACCTTTGAGTTATGGCGGGTTGAATTCTGGGATGGTGACCCGTTATTGCAAGTGTAAAAAGTTACGTAACTGAATTTCAAGTGGGTTTACGGTTCTACTGGGACAATATGTGGTGCTACGTCGGCGTAAGATTATTTTCGTGATATGCCCTAGCCAAATCGGATGAATTTTTAAAGTATATTTTTATACCTTTTTCAACAACAAAGACGTAAACAACAAGGCAGGATAAGAGTAAGACACAAAATGTTCTACAGAAATCGTCTTAAATCGATTTTATTTAGCACATACTGTCCCAGTAGAACCCTAAACCCACTTGGAATTCAGTTACGTAACTTTTTACACTTGCAATAATGGGTCACCATCCCAGAATTCAACCCGCCATAACTCAAAGGTTGGACTCACGGCGGATCTGCCCTTCAGGATTCTGTATGTCCTCACCAAGAGCTTTCACCTCCAAAAAGAATTTTCCACCCCCCAGGTCATGAACATAATTTTTTTCACGTACAGAAATGTATCCTCACAAACGTTAAGAAACGGTTCGAAAATACGGTTTTTTTGTTCCAGCACCAAAGCCGCTTAAAATGTCTAATGCATATTAATCATATCTTATGGACAATTTTAATAGCTTTCTAATGATATACATATACGGTTAATCGGTTCATAAAAACCGGATAAAAATTCGGTTTTAATATCAGAATAACCGGTTCCATAATTTGGATATCCGGATCTTTATTCCAAAAAATTATTAAATTAATGTGCTTAGCAAAATGAGATGCAACAGTTTTAATGACTCCGAGTATTCTCGGTCATCAATAGGTTAACAATAATATATTGAAATAAATAGGTATAGGGCTGTCTGAGCAAGATTCGGGTAAAAGTGAAAAATGACCGCTTAAACAAGATTTTATCGATTTTATGTCTTTGGGAACCGTACCTAAAATCTTCCGAGCCACATTTTTGTAGAATATTTCGAAGCTGAAAAATGTCATCTTGTACCACTTTTATTACGGTTCTTGAAATAAAGGACGAAAAGGACATTGAAGGAAGCGAGTTAGAAGGTCGAAATGTTCTACGAAAAAAATCCTCATTTGATTTGACTGAAGACATGTCATCTTAAATATAAGCTTAAACAACAGCGAACAAAGATATAACGCTGATTCCAAATGGCTTTTAGGGTCTCCAGCAAAATATTCATCACGCCATATCGCGAAAGTTCGACTCAAGGCGAATCTGTCCTTCGGGGTTCTGTATATACTCAACAAGGGCTTTCATATCCAATAGGAATTTTCCACCCCCCAGACTTTGAGCTCCATTTTGTTGCACAGTGTAATAAATGAATTTAAGGATATTTTTCATTTGCCTGGTGAGAAGCTCAGCGTTTATAACTTCTACTCACAGCGTATACAAACGACAGACGATACACCTGTACACATAAAAAACTACAGACTACCTGAAACACAAATTAATGAAATTAATAATCAAGTAAAGGAGTTGTATGAGGATGATATAATTGGGGACTCTGTTAGCCCCTATAACTCATCGTTATTGGTGGTACCAAAAAAAATCCAAAGATGACAAACAAAAATGGCGCTTGGATAAGAGGACGTTTTGGATAAACTTGGCAGAGCAAAATACTTTTCAACACTGGATATGACTAATTCGTTCCACCAAATTGCCCTGGAAGAGGATTCACGACCTAAAACAGCTTTCTCGACTAATAGCGGTCATTATCTGTTTAAAAGATTGCCCTTTGGTTTTAAGATTTCATCTAACAGCTTTCAAAGGATGTTAACAATAGCATTAAGCGGCTTAGATGCTGCCGCAATTTTATATGTAGATGATGTGATAGTCTTCGGATGCAGCCTTAAACACCACAATCAGAATTTAGTAAACGTTTTTAGACGCTTACGTGAATACAATCTAAAATTAAATGCATCAAAATGTAGCTTTCTCAAACCTGAAGTAGTCTATCTTGGTCATTTAATTACTAATAAAGGGATAAAAACTGATGAAAGATAACATAATAAGAAAGTATCCAATCCCCAGGAGTGCAGATGAGGCTAGAGGATTTGTAGCATTCTGCAATTATTGTCGACGTTTTATTCCAGGACTTGCTGATATAGCAAAATCTCTAAACGCTCTATCAAAGAAAAATAAGAAGTTTGAATGGACTCCAGAGTGCCAAACGGCTTTTGAGACTCTAAAATCTAAATTATTAAAACCACCCATTTTACAATACCCAGATTTTAAAAAGCCTTTTCTCTTTTTATTTATCGCGTATACGATAGGACTTTTTAAAAATGTTTTTAGATGACTGCGATTCTATAATAACTGGAAGTTGGTGACTGTTTGTTAATCGGTTATTAAGGACCTTCCACGAGGGTGTGAGGGGGAAGTTCTTACAAAAGGTGACATCGAGTGCTGAAGAATAATCATTTTGGCGAAACGTCGGGTCACCATTGTTAAAAAAAGAAAAGTTGTGCATTTCCATGCTGTCCTCCAGGTGTCTGCCAACTGCATCCGTGAAAAGATTGCCCCATAAGGTTGACTTGACATAAAACTCGCCCCCCACCAGGATAGGCAGTGAAAAAGGCTCAAGTTTAGACATAAGATCATTGAATGCGTTCTGAAAGCTTGCCGCTGTACTTGGTGGGAAAATTGCAAACAATAATAATGACATTTTGTTTTAAAATAATTGTTTGAAAATCCAAAACTTCTGCATCAGTATTAAGATCCAATAGGGAGAACTTAATATGTTTCTTTATATAGACGCCGACTCCGCCATATCCATCTGCCCTATTTTTGCAAGCAAAATTGTAATTCAGAATGCTGGAACATGAATTATCTTTAATCCATGTTTCTGTGAGCATCGCTACATCCATATTATGACGATGTAGGAAAAGCTCTAGTAAATGTTTGTTGTGATTGTTATTTAAACTTTGAATATTAAACTGAAGGAAATTCATTCTGATCATTAGAAGGATTAAAAACTATATGTTGGTCCCAGTTGGGTCTGTAATGTTACCAAATATTTTTTCGATATCCAATTGAACTAAGTTCTCTTCAATATTAACACGAAGACTACTTAAAAAATTAAAGTGCTCAGACGGCAGATATTTTGATTCCGCTAAGAATCCAGAGACGGATTTTGTTGTTTCTTGTAGTATTTTTTCCAATTCAGATACTTTGCTTTGTGCAGCTAAACTCAAAGCAGTACCATTGGGTGATTGGTAGACTGCACCTTCTTCTATCTCCAAACGACGCTGTTCTTCTAACTTCCTAGAGTTTTCGGCTTCGCGATCACGATTTTGAGTATTCTTGGCCACTTTTGAGTATGATTGCCGGGAATAAGATGATTCAGCGGAAATGTCACTGGGTGAAATACTGGACATTGAGATGGGTGAACAAAGTAGTGTTTCCATGGGTGAAACTGAGGTGCCTTGAGTAGGGATGATTTTCACTAGTGGGGCTAGGAAATCATGATCCGTTGTTCGTTCCTTCGATTTCGATCGCGACCTCGATCGATCTGATTTGCACTTGCTTGTGGTTCTTTTAGCAGTTAACCTTGACGTTGGTCTTTTGTCCTGTGGCAGCGCCGGTGGAAGACTCTCACGATCATCCATTTTGAGGATATTGAATCCTCAAAAACTAAAACACTTTTTTCAAAACCAGAAATTTATGTTTTTTAATTAGAAAAACAGAAGAAAAAATTCAAATTGATAATGAAATTTTTCACAGTTAAAATAACGGTATTTCACTTCGATGCCGCTATCAAATTTGTGTTTCTCAAAAAATGCTACGCAGATAAACGTGTTGTCTGATCGGCGGTGACGTTGAGAATTCCGACAAATTGTCTTGTGTAAACGCCTAGTAAGTTCAGTTGTTCGTTGATTCAAGACGCATTTTTTGTAATGTCGCAAAATAAAAGATCAGTTTGTGGAAAATGCTTCAAGGCATTTAGCAACAATGTATACATTAGATGCAAAATTTGTTGCTCAAGATTTCATAGACCCTGTGCTGGTGGTAACAATGACAATGATTATAAATTATAAAATTCAATAAATACTGTTTTTAATTGCGATGATTGCGCATCTGTCTCAAGAGAACTGATTGCATCTATTGCAATTCTGTTCAGTGAAGTAAGAAAGTTGAAAGTGAAATTTCGCTCATTTATTAGCAACAATGCTAGTATTGGTTTACAACAAATCAATCCATCGCCCAAGGCCAATTCTGCTGGTTTTGGGGTAGGTCATTCACCTACCGCGGATGTTATGTAGCTAAATAATTCTTTTGTTGGTACTTCTGCTACAAGTGTACCCAATGCTCTCGCCACTAATGATGTTTTGCTCACTGATGGACGAATATTCATTTAATGGTCTCCCTGTTGGAATTCTTAGTGTTAATTCTGGTCGCTCTCTAACTGCAAGAGAGTCTGAGAGTTATTCTGCCGCTGCGAGATAGTCAACTGCTGCTGCTGTTAATTCTGGTATTTCTGTGTACAAAGGCTTGTAGGGTTGACCAGCAACCTGTTGTTGTAGTTGTTGGGGAGGCATGCAAATGTTGGTGTGCAATATTTAAAAGACCTGCCTATGCGGGTTGCCGGCGCTTACAAACGCCACGTGGCACTAAGGTTTTTGTTGTTCTGCAGGCACAACTAGTTGCCAGTGCAATTTTCCTTTAAGCTCAATTGAAAGAGCTAGTTTTACTTTTTAGAAGTGTTAAAGCCGGTTTAGGCTCTGTAAAACTTCAGACTTTATTTTCAAAATCATCGTCCTTATATACTAAACATAACGGTACTTAATTGCTATTACTTTACTTTATAAGAACCTAAATACGGTGATTGATATTTCTTTCTATTCATCAATCTTAACAGGACTAAATCGCCTTTATTTAACTTCAGTGGGTTAGAAGTTTCGGTTTTTGTAATTCTTTTCAATTTTGACTTTTCTAAATATTCCTTAGATTTACAAAGAGAAAATCTAAGCCTTTCTTTTATTTCATTAGCATAATTATCAATATTATAAAATGTTGACTCTTTTCTAATTTCATCATTTGGTAGATATGACAATTTGCCAAAAACTAACTCATAAGGAGTATAGTTTGTGTCGACATGTGGTGTCGTATTATAAGCGAATGTAAAATACGGAATCCAAACGTCCCATTCATCATCTTGCGAAAAATTAAGTAGAAATTCATTAAGAACTCTATGATTTCTCTCTACCGAACCCAAAGTTTCGTGGTGATGAGGAGTGCTAAATATCTGTTTAACTTGCAATAAACGACATACCTCAGCCATTAACTGATTTGAGAACTCTGTGCCATTATCCGACTTAAGAGTTTTGAAATTTCCATAAATTAAAATAAATTTCTCTACTAGAGTCTTTGCTACTGTTCTTGCATCTTTTGCCTCCATAGGACAAGCTACTATGTATTGTTAAAACGTATCTATAACCATTTGATAACCTTAGTGGACCTACTGTATCTACTAATACTACCTCAAAACTGGTGCTGGGCGTATCTGTTAATGTCATAGTTTCTTTAGTGTGTCTAGTTTGTTTGTTGATTTTACATTGTGGGCAGTTTAAAGCATATCCCTTTATTATTTTCGACATATTTTTCCAAATGTAACGTTCCTTGAGCTTAAGGATCTTCCTTCTGACACCTAAATGCCCTCCATGTGTAGAATCATGGTATTCTGATATTAATTTTAGTTGTGTATCTTTGCAGTTAATTCTTTCTGGATCTTGGTATAAAAGTATATTTAATTTAGTCTTTCCTTCTTTCTGTAATTTATTAAATAGTGTTTTGAATTCTTCCATGGCCATGGATTTAAATATCTCGTCATTCTTATTCATTGCGAGCTCGTGTATTCTTTGTTCGTGCGCTTTCGTTATCAGTTTCTCCAAAGTCAACTCTGTGCTCATTGGATTATCGCTGTAACTCGCCGTAATTATATCTTTACCAATCTTAATCGCTGGTTTACGTATACGTTTATTGAGTAAAAATTTAGGTTTTCTCATATTCTTTATATCAGTAAGACATGCACATTCCCAAATCAAAAGTTGGTCAGGCTTCAGACAAGGGCTGTCATCATATGTATTGTCACAATTTGTGTTTTTAGCATTAATCAGCTACTGCTTGCTTGTTCGGGTGTTGTGGGAATCATAGCCTTCAATGTTTCGCTATTAAGGCTTATCCTAGACAATGCGTCTGCGTTCGTGTTCATTTTTCCTTTTTTATAAACGATCTCAAAATCGTAATCACACAAATCCATGCGAATCCTTGTCATATTCGAGGAAGGATTTCGATGGGAAAAAAGTGAAACCAGGGGTCTATGGTCAGTAACGACTATGAATTTTTTGCCATAAAGATATGGTCGAAAGAAATTAATTCCCCAGTGTATGGCAAGTAATTCCTTCTCGATAACTGGTTTGTTAAGATCATGTTTCGAAAGGGTAGCGCTGGCGTATGAAATCGGTAAATTCTTTCCAATTTCGCACTGAGATAACACCGCTCCCAAAGCATAATTCGATGTGTCTGCAGTTAACACGAAGGGTTTTGAAAAATCGGGATATTGAAGTATTGGGGGTTCCAACAAGTTTTTTAATGTATCAAACGCCCTCTGGCATTCAGGACCCCATACAAATTTCTTATTTTTCTTCAGAAGTGCATTTAAACTTCTCACCTTTTCTGCAAAATCAGTTGCAGAATGTCACGTATCTCCTTACTTCATCTACGCTCGTAGGTACTGGGTAATTTTTGATTGCTTTATCCTTGGCTGGATCAGTTTTCACACCTTTATCGGTTATGAGGCGCCCTAAGTAAACCACTTCAAGTTTCAAAAAACAACATTTCGCAGCATTTCATTTCAGATTGAATCTGCGAATTCTTCGAAAAACGTTAGACAAATTCTCATTGTGGTCTCTCAATCCAGAGCCAAAATCAATTATATCGTCTACGTAGAGGAATGCGGATGCGTCCAATCCACTCAAAGCGATTGTAAGCATTCTCTGGAAACTGTTTGAAGAAATTTTCAAACCAAAAGGTAATCGTTCGAATTGGTTGTGTCCATTTGTTGTTGAAAAAGCTGTAAGCAGGCCTGAAACTGTGTGCAAATTTATCTGATGGAAAGAACTCGTCATATCCAAAGTTGAAAAGTATTTGGCTCTTCCCAGCCGATCTAAAACATCCTCAATTCTTGTTAACGGGAACTTATCGTTTACGATTTTGTAATTCAGCTTCCTGAAATCGACTACCAAACGCCACTTCTTTTTGTCCTCAGTCGATTTCTTTGGTACTACCAAGAGTGGTGAATTGTATGGACTTATAGAATGTCAAACAGCTACTAGAAGAAGACATAATTCTTCCAGTAGCTGTTTGACCTGTTTGCTCATTTCTTCCACTTGTGTCTGGGGAAGTCTATAGTTTTTTATGTATACAGGTGAGGAATCGGTTGTTTGTATTTGTTGTGTATAAAAATTGTTGATACTTAACTGATCTCCGGGAATGAAAAACATCTTGAAACTCTTCAAGGATTTCATGAATCGACCTTACTGCATTTGGGTCATTTGTGCCGATATCCAAACCATCAAGTAATGCCTTAAATCTGCTATCATCAGTTTTCTTCGTCGACTTAGAGTAGCATATGTGGTAATCTTTTAAAGAGTGCAACTTGCAATCTAGTTCTCGTATATTTACGTCTTTATCGGTTGTGTTCAATATCTTGACATGACTTTACCACCCGCTGGAACTAGACAATTGGCTAGAAAAACACCTTCCGACATCTCCTTGTTGAGTATTATGCTATCCTCTTCCACTGTCATGTCAAGCGGTAGAATCGCTTCTGATCTCGCTGGTATTGATAATTGCTTCTTCTGTGTTGGTCTGGCAATAGTTGTTCCTAATTCAGTTAATAACTGTTGTAGCGTTCTTGGACTCGGATATGCGCTTTCCAATGCTTTTTTTAAATGCGAAAATGTCGTTGGCTTATTCGAACGACCTAGAATACTCCTTACTTGGGCCGAATGTTTGAAATTGTAGACGTACTTAACGAACAACTCTCTATCCCCTTCTTGAGTTAAATCATGCAGCTATTCTGCTTGTGAAATAAAATCTTCTAAATATTTAAATTCGCCTTTAAAAACATGCAAATTCTTGCTCACCATTGACATGTCAAATTGCGCCATTTCTACCAAATTATTTTGAACTTTTTCTTCTTTAATATTCAATCCTTTTAATAAAACCGAAATTTCTATCTTTAATTCATTAAAATCTGCTTTTAGTTGGAAATCATTATCGTTTTCACATTGATAATCATTCACCGTATTTACAAGTACTTTTAATCTTTCAAATTTTTCTTCAATATACTTTTTTGTAAAAAGCTTATTTTTGCTTTTCTTTAAATTAACTTTTAATTTTTCTAACTCATTAATACATTCTTCTATATCCATTTAATTCTTCACTCCATTTAATCTTTCCATAATCAAATTTAAATATGTTAAATTTATTATTTAAAACAAATCGTATAGTCTGAAGGACCCTTAATATTCATTCAAATTTTTAACGGCCATACAGTGCCAAGTATTTAGAAACACAGGGTTGCATATACAGTGTGAATGGGTACCAAGTACCTATAACTCAATTAATCGGGAAATAGTTAACACTATTATTTACTTCTCTTTAGTTTCTATCAACATCGTTTGTGATTATTATTGTGTTTACTTCTAGCGAAATATTTAATTTCGGAAATAAAATGTTTTAATTGTGATTTAACAATTGTTAAATTAATTCCTTTTAATTTAAAGTGATTAAATGTTATAATCAATATAATTTATCATATGTGTGTAATTTTTTGTTTTGCTTTGCTGCATGCTTATGATGTTTTTGTACTTTTAATTGAATGTTCTTCTTCCCATTATAAAATTAAGCAATTTACGTGTTTTTCATTATATATACATATTTACACTAAACAATAAAAGTGTTTCAATTATTCATTTTTGAGTTTTGTGAATTTCTGCCAGATTTAATATCAGCTTCAAGGGCATCAATTTGTAGCCAAATATCCGAGGCTTTTTGCCAGGATGGTGGAGGACCAGCGTTGACAGCTTCTCTAAGCGCTGCTATTTGTGGGCCAGGCGTACAATTCGGCCTCCTCTGCGATGCTTGGGTTTTTGTGTTGGGGGAATCTGGGTAAATTTTTCTTCTTTTCGCAATTGCTGGCGCCTGAAATATTCCTCGACAGTCAATCTTCTTGGACCCTGGGGTAATTGTTGCTGATTGGAGCTGCCTATTGATGTCGTGGCCGTGTTTGGCAGGATCGCCATGTAGGGTTGACCAGCAACCTGTTGTTGTAGTTGTTGGGGAGGCATGCAAATGTTGGTGTGCAATATTTAAAAGACCTACCTATGCGGGTTGCCGGCGCTTACAAACGCCACTTGGCACTAAGGTTTTTGTTGTTCTGCAGGCACAACTAGTTGCCAGTGCAATTTACCTTTAAGCTCAATTGAAAGAGCTAATTTTACTTTTTAGAAGTGTTAAAGCCGGTTTAGGCTCTGTAAAACTTCAGACTTTATTTTCAAAATCATCGTCCTTATATACTAAACATAACGGTACTTAATCCTAGATTTTGTTCACTTAATCTATCCTTAATCATAACAAAAAAATCCTTAAAACTACAGATGTTTATCAGCTGATCTACTTAAAATACTACAGGTGATCGGTATAAGGGTAGGTCACATTGAACCATATATCGTTTAATAATATCTATCACTACAGGCTCACCCAACAATGCAAATGACGTTAATGCTGCTAACGTTACACATATGCATAGCCCATCGAGGAATGAGAACAATAATGATATTTCTGATGCTCTTTCGACGTCTACTGCAACCACTTCTAAAGTCAATAATAACCCAGCGACAAACTCGAACTGGGTCACGTCTACATTAAAGCGAAACAGAAGACGTGTTCTTTTTTGTGACAACACTAATGATGAATTGAATGTTTTTGCTTCAAAAAAATGGGTTCACATTTCGTTTTTCAAACCCAATGGAAATTGCGAGAAAATTTTGAGCTATGTGGAAAAACATACAAATGTATCGAAAAATAAAAAGAAATGTTATAAGCTTGTGAAAAAAAGATGCTGATTTACAAGCAATGAAATGGGTTTCTTTTAAACTTGGAGTCCCCCCACGTTGGTATAAGAGCATGTTTGAACCCTCATTATGGCCAGCTGATGTCCAAGTTCAAGCTTTTGATTTTTTAGCGAAGCAACGTACTGCGGCTTCGAAAATGTGATATATGAAAGTAATTGTCATGACTTAGCTATATATTATCAAAATGTGGGTGGTATGCGGACTAAGCTAGAAGCTATTTTCAATGCTTCCCTTCTGTTTGATATTGATATTATAGTCCTGTTAGAAACTTGGCTTAATAATGATTTTGCGGATGAAGAATTCTTTGATGTAAATGTGTTCCAAGTTTAACGTAAAGATAGAGATTATGCGAGATTACACTGTACCAAAGGTGGAGGAGTCCTAGTGGCTGTGCGAAAAACCTTGAAATCTTCAGTATGCCGATTTGTGAATGATGATTCCACGCTGGATTAAGTATGCGTTTCCATTAGTGGTATTAGTATTAAGTTATTGATTTCAGTGTCGGTAATCGCCCTAAAGTCTCATGATAATTTACATGCTGCCCATGTTAAAAACATAATTGAGTTGTATGAATATTGTATAGATTCTGAATTAATGGTGTTCGGTGATTTTAATCTCGGTGATATTATCTGGTCAACTGTTTCTGATAGTAATTTGCTATATCCCACTAAAGCTAACAAGGTGTGCGAAATTGATGTCATTGATGGTCTTTATGGTTAGGATATGCATCAAAATAATAGATTTCCCAACCGTTTGGGAAAAATCCTAGATTTAATTTGTATTAGTTCAAACTTGAAATATGATGTTTATGAATGTATTAACCCCATTTCAAATTCGAACATGCATCGTGTTCCTCTGGAAGTGAGAGTGGATTTTTATTCAATGAAGGTAATTTTGATACTATAAATGGTATTATTGCTAATATTGATTGGCAGAGTATATTTAATCATTAAGATCTTTCTCAGTCTTATGATAAATAAAAATAATAAATACAAGGCTGTTTAATCCAGCCTGAAGAGACCAGATGTTTATCTGCGAAAGCAGAAAGTTTAGGTGGGACACCAAATGATGAGTGGACTGTATAGCTTAAAGCGTAGCTTTTGTTGTTGTTTGCCTCGCGGAGGTTGTGGGGTGTAAATAAACGAAAAAGAAGAGAAATAAAAACACAAGGGTTTTTAGTATTGGTGTTTGGTATATTTATTGGATTTTTCCTCGTAAAGCTTTTACCTTTTTTCGTAAACAGTACTTGTTAGTAATGTTATTTGGACGAAGTCCGTGAACGTATTTCGTTTGTTGTGTGTCGAATAACACACTCTCCTCAAACGCAGCTTTAACTAGACTTTGGCGGGTAAACTGTCAACCTCTCTTGTCAGAATATGTCAATATTACTTTGCGCCGAAAGCGCAAAGTTGGATGATTTACGTAGTAGACTATTTCTGACAAAGGGAGTTGACACATGACTGAAAGTCAGTCGAATTAGAATAAAAATCACATTTGAACTTAAACAAAATCAATACTAAGTTTTTTTTGGAATTATATCAACTCCAAAAAGACAAGTTCTCATTACCCGTCACCTATGTTTTTTAATGATAAATCATCGCATGTTGATTCCCAAAATGCTGATATGTTTGCCGACTTTTTAGTTCGAATTTTGTTCCTGATCGGCTTTGTGATGTTACTTGCAACATTAATGGGTCAACTGTGGATTTTGGTGCCTTGGTTTTGTCTGTGGACGGTTTATGTGGTTTTTTATTGAAAATTGTGCACAATCTTTGGCGTTACCGTTAATGCTGTTGTTTAATAAATCTTTAAAAGAAGGAAAATTTCTTGATAGATGGAAAATTGCCTCTATCACCCCTGTTTTCAAACAGGGTGCTAAGGATAATGTTTGTAACTATAGACCGATATCTAAATTGTCTAATGTTAGTAAGGTCTTTGAGCATATTGTTTTTGACAAAATGTACTTTTCGGTAAAAAATTGCATTTCGCCTTTTCAGCATGGGTTTGTTCGTGGTCGTTCAACTGTGACAAACCTACTTTCCTTTTCTCAATACTGCAAATCTTGTTTTGAGGATTCTTGCCAGGTTGATACAATATATACTGACCTTGCAAAGGCTTTCGACAAAGTTTGCCTACGTCTTTTAATAACAAAATTGCGCCATATTGGTTTTCAGTCAGTTTTCCTTCAGTGGATATCGTCATATATTATGAACAGAATTTATTTTTTATCAATAAACGATGCAGTTTTGTATAATTAGTTCGCTCCTTCTGGTATACCGCGAGGTAGTATACTGGGTCCCTTGCTATTTGTTTTATTTATAAAAGATATTTGCTCCGTTGTAAGGTGGTCTTCTGTTCTAATGTATGCTGATGATTTGAAATTATTTATGAGAATTAATTCCCTTGACGATGTTTATAAATTGCAGGCGGATATTGATAATATATATATTTGGTGTTCCAAGAATTTGTTGGACATTACTATTTCTAAATGCTATAATGTATCCTATTTTAAATGCAGAAATCCCATCTTCTATAGGTATTCATTGAATAATAATGTTCTAAATCGTGCAGATGAAATTAAAGATTTGGGGTTGGTTTTTGATTCTAATTTTACGTTTATTCATCACGTAAACTATATTATTCCAAAAGCTTATAGTACTCTGGCTTTCATGAGAAGAAATTGCAAAAACTTTACGGATCCATATACTCTAAAGTTATTGTATACTTATTTTTTCAGATCTACGCTGGATTATGGTTCTTGTTTATACGACTTTAGATGATTCAGAAATTATTCTTAAAGTTTTGTCTTCGCGGTATAAGTTTTAGTGATCCACCACCTCCGTATGAACATAGATGCCGTCTTATTCATTTAAAAACACTTTTTAATATGAGAAGCTATTTAAGTCAGATATTTTTGTATAAGTTAATTAATGGGCTCATTGACTGCTGCAGTTTACTTGAGAAAATTAAGTTCATTGTTCCACTAAGTTGTTTACGCCATAATGACTTTTTTCGCATACCTGTCCACAGAACTAATTACGCCTTAAGTGAGCCTATTACTCGAGAAGTACATGAATTCAATAATATATGTTGCCATAACTTGGATTTTTGTCACCCCATACACACATTTATTAATAATTTAGGTTTAATTTACTTTTAGTTATAAGATACTTTTTGTCTGAAAGGAAATGTATAAATTCCATAGACTGAATAAATATATAAAAGAAAATAAATAAAAATAAAAAAATTAAGGATATTAAACAACGAACCGATATAAAACAGAAACGTTGATTCTGTACATATTTATTTTTCATTAAATTCATTCATTATTATTTTTAATGCGAAGACGTGCGGAGACTATAGATTAATAAGTCTTATGACCCATGCTTTAAAAATATTCTTAAACGTAATACATAGGCGCATATACCCAATATGTGAATCACATATGGGAAAAAAACTCAATTTGGTTTCAGGGAAGGCATGGGAAGTCGAGAGGCCCTACTTAGTTCGAATGTACTAATACCAAACTGCCGAGATGTGCTAAAGGATGTTTACATACGCTTTATCGACTACGAGAAGGCATTTGACACGGTCAACCATGACAAGTTGATGGAAATTTTGATATCAATTGGATTAGATGAAAGTGACCTTAAATGCATTCTGTACTGGCAACAGATAGCCAACATTCATATAGATGGTGAACTTACCAACGATGTTCCTATTTCAAAAGGCGAAAGACAGGGTTGTATGCTATCCCCTCTTCTATTTAACGTGTATTCCCAAAAAATATTTGAGGAGTCAATATGTGGGAAAAATATCGGAATTAGGATAAATAATACATTCATAAAAAACATACATTATGCCAGTCGTCACCTGACTGCGAAACCAATCAAACGTCTGCGATCCTCAGTGAGAGTTTTTCTTTTGAAATAATCCATAATGAGTTCAATAACAAAATCGGTACATTTCGATCTCGATAATACCAAGTTTTTTAAAATATTACTGTTTGAGCAATCAAGGGTATTTGCAGACAGTTGCGAATAAATGTTAAACAACAATGTTTAATTCAAACGATAGATTTAGTTGTTCAAAGGTGTGTGGACAACTGATTTACATAAAATTGAAATCACTGTTGCTATGCACAAAATTTACATATTATGTTCTAATGCACTCAAATTAATTGTTGTTATGAACATGTAATAGCAATAATCGACAATGAGTGATAATAAACCGGTTTTGAGAACAAGCAAGCAGATACAATCAAAACAAAGGTGATGATAATAAAATACAAAAGAGATATAATAATAAATAAACAGCCGCCAGCTAATAACAGTGGGCTCCACCAACATTCTACCCCCGTTGGAAGATCATTTCTTTCAATAGAACCATCATCAGTAGGCAAAACGGCAAATTTTACAACCGTCCGTTGTATTATTCCATTCTTGGTTTTTACTACGGCTATTCGAGCCACCCCATCTCTGCCTTTTATTAAACTTTCAACTCGCCCCAATAACCACTTCAATGGGGGCATGTTATCATCTTTCACGAGCACCATTGAGCCAACAGCAATATTTGGTTTGGCGTCTCTTCACTTCGACCCCTCTTGCAACAGCGAAAGATATAAGCTGTTCCACTTCCTCCAAAATATTTGTTGCATACAAGATATGCGCTGCCATCTATTTAAACGACTGATGTCCAATTCTGTTACATCTGGCTCGGGAAACGAAATCATTGGACCTCCAATTAAAAAATGGGTCGGTGTAAGGACCTCCAGGTCGGCGGGATTTTCGCTTATTGGACATAAAAGGCCTGGAATTTAAAATAGCAGTTATTTAACAAACAAAATCAAATGTTAATATAGACAGGCCAACAGCACGATGGAAATGATATTTCGCAGACTTTACTGCTGCCTCCCAGAGACCACCGAAATGTTGCGATCTGGGAGAAATAAACTTCCAGTTTATTCCATAATCCGAGCAATGTCGATGTACTTTATCCATATTTGATTGATCAAAGAATAATTTTCGCAGTTCTGCCAACTCGTTTTTCGCCCCAACAAAGTTTGTCGCGTTATCCGACCAAATTGTATTTGGCTTGCCTCGAATTGAAATAAATCTTTTGAGCGAAGCCAAGAAAGAAGATGTTGATAAATCTTGAACCAACTCGATATGAAGTGCCTTCGTTGAGAAGCATACGAATATGCAGATGTATGTTTTTATAGGTGGACGAGTGCACACCTCCGACTTGTAATAAAGTGGTCCACAACAATCTATTCCCGTTACAAAAAATGCTCTGCTGGGACTCACACGTTCCTTCGGCAAGCTGCCCATGATGTGCTCAACCACTCTTGGCTTCACCCGAAAACACCTTATACAGTTTCCAAGTATGCTGCTTACCGATTTTCTTCCACCAATAGGCCAATACCTTTGCCGTATAAAAGCCAACAGCGACTGCGGTCCTGCATGTACAAGTTCGTGTGATTCTCCATGACCATTGCCTTTGTTATTGGGTGTCCTTTCGGCATGATTATTGGATGTTGGACTTCGAAAGGTAATGTTGAATTTTACAAACGGCCACCGACTCGAACAACCCCACTGAATCCATGAAAGGCGATAAAGAGTATGACTTACTTTTTTTTTATTTACTTAAGTCTATAGATACAAAATCCTTACAGACTAGACTACTAATTATATACAAAAACTGAATTAATTTCAACCGTTGATGTAGAAACTATGTGTTAAGGTATATGATTAATTTTCTTTTTAATGACTCACGATTTTCAGAAAGATCTATAAGATTATATAATTTGTTAAATTCAAAAAGGAGACGGCGAAGTGGATCGTTGTTTGCATAATCGGATGTAAAATAATTAATATGAAGAAGTGAGTAATTACGTGTGGGTCTAATAGGGGCATAAAAACGGATTCTGTTTAATAGAAAATCTGAAATTATTTTGCCATGAATTACGTTTAAAATAAAAGTTACATTTAGCATTGTCCGACGACTTTTTAATGTGGGCAACTTTATTAAGTTTAATCTATGTTCATATGAGGGTAAAGTTTGTGAATTCCAACCACGACCTCTCAGGCAAAACAAAAGAAACTGCTTTTGGACAGATTCAATGACCTTAGCATGAATAGGATATGCAGGGTTCCAAATAATAGATCCATACTCCAGATTGGAGCGAACAAAGGATATATACAATTGCTTTGTGACTAAGGGATCTAAGAATTCCTTACTCCAACGCTTAACAAATCCTAGGTTTTTATATGCTTTAGATGTGATCAAAGAGATGTGATCCTTGAATTTCAACCTGTGGTCTAAAAGAATACCAAGGTCCTGAATGGAATCTATTTGTTCAACTTTAGAGAAATTCAAAAAATAGTTACTTTGTATCTTTCTAAGACGGAAAAATGACATATGTTTGCATTTTAAGGTGTTCAGTTCCAGTAAATTTATGTCACACCAGTTATAAAATTGTCTAAATCAGATTGAAGTACTAACTGGCCTAATTCATGATTAAAAGAGTGGAAAATTTTAACGTCATCCGCGTACATTAATACTTTACAGTTTTTCACTACATTTGGCAAGTCATTGATAAACAATGTAAATAAGACTGGGCCAAGGTGGCTGCCTTGGGGAACTCCAGATTTCACATAAATTTTGTTAGAAATGGCACTACCCAATTTCACAGCTTGAATTCTGTTTGGTAAGTATGATCCTATCCAATTTAACGACGATGTGGAGAAGCCCATAAGATAAAGCTTCAACAATACTAGTTTATGATTCACCTTATCGAACGCTTTACTAAAATCAGTGTAAATACAGTCCGTCTGAAACCGATTTCTGAATCCATCATTTACAATCGTTGTTAATTCTAAAAGATTTGTGATAGTGGATCTATTTTTCCGGAAGCCATGATGGAAATTGGATAAAATCGATGAAACTCGAAATGATAAAACGTCGGTTATCATTTTTTCAAATAGTTTTGGAATTGCATTTAACTTAGCTATTCCTCTGTAATTGGATGCATCCGTTCTACTCCCCGACTTAAATAACGGAATAATGAAAGACTGTTTCCAAATTGAAGGAAAGTAACCAGTATTTATAGATATATTGAACATGATAGAAAGAGGCAGAGCAAGATTTTCTGCACAATTTTTTAAAATACATGAACGTATTCCGTCAGGGCCGGGAGTAGTAGAGTATTTTAAGTTTTTTAAATTACTTAAAACTGCAGACACGTCAACTGTTGGTAATTGTATAGGGGGATATTCAGGAATACAGTAGGGATAATGAAAGGAGTCAACGTGTGACTTATCACTATATGTCGTTTGGAAGAAAGATGCAAATATATTAGACATTCCTTCATCATCAGTTGCAACCATTGATTTGAATTTAAGTGTTTTGGGGATAAAGTTAGATCGACGCTTACTTTTTATAAATCCATAAAAGTATTTAGGATTGCCGACTTGCCGACGATATTTCCTTTTTCAATTTTAAAGTTTTATATTCTGCAGCAAGATTTACAATTTGAATGTCTCGCAGCATAAGGAAGGTTCCCAATTCAATTTCCTTGACGGTTGGTGGGCTTTTAAAATGTTCAAATTTCTTCAAATGTTTAAGATGAATGAATCTGTGGACGTAAGCAAAAACTCGTTGTAATCTCTTAAAAGAATTAGAAAATTTGGATGACGCTGGATAATCGACGAGAAAAGTAGTTGATAGAGCTGTTTTACGAAGCTCAGGCAATTCAGTTAAAAAATTAACGACCTTTGGCAAGCGTTCTTCTTCTCTATGTAAAAATTCTGGTCGATTTTTCCATAAAGTTGAGTTAAACAGTTCACTAGGAGAACTTCCTCTCGATAATATATCAGCTGGGTTGAGTGTCGTAGGAACATGATGCCACTTCATTTTGTTAGTATAGTTTTGTATACGACTCACCCGGTTTGCCACAAAAACATTGTAATTTACGCCACCTCTCTAATCCAGGACAAGACTACCATGGAGTCAGAACGACAGTGATACTCAAACTCATGGTGATTTTCCGAAAAATCCTTCAAAATTTGTGCCAAAAGAAGAGCTTCCGACAACTCGAGCTTTGGTACCGTGAGAACTTTTAAAGGCGCTACTCTCGATTTAGAGTACAAAAGCTGCACTTGTCTCATTTCTCCAATTTCCGCTCTCACGTAGATACACGCTCCATACGCAGCCAAAGTCGAATCACAAAATCCGTGTATTTGTATTTTGGATTCTGGAAATGAAACAAATCTTGGAAATGGTAGTTTGTTTACCATAGAAAATGAATCGAGAAAATCCAACCACTGAGTATTTAGGCCTGGGGGCAGAGTATCATCCCATTCGAGTTTATGCTTCCAAAGACATTGCATGATAATTTTGGCTTTCGTAATAACCGGACCAATCAGTCCCAATGGGTCGTGAAGACGAGCAATTGATGATAAAACTGTACGTTTAGTGATTGGCTTGCCATCCAAAACATGCGAAAAAGTGAATATGAATATGTCATCCTTTGGGTCCCATACTAATCCCAAAGTTTTTGTTACATTTGTTCCGTCGTGAATTGTCAAATGCTCTTCAATATCAGAGCGTGGAACGCCATCCAACACAGCCGGATCGTTTGAGCACCACTTCCGAATATTAAAGATACCCAAACTCAGAAACTTAGTTACCTGTTGTCTAATTTCAACCACATCATCAACGGTACTTGCACCAGTCAGCACGTCATCGACATGAAAATCTCGCAATATGGCATCTTTCTCAAGTGGGAATTTTTCACCTTCGTCCATACATAGTTGATGCATCGTCCTAATGGCCAAGAAAGACGCCGGCTTTGTTCCATATGTCACCGTATTCAGCTTGTAGATTTTTATGTTGTCTTCACCACTATTTCTCCACAAAATACACTGCAAATAATCATCAGGATATGAAATTCTAACGCACCTGTACATTTTGCAGATGTCTCCACTGAGCGCCACCTTGAAGAATCTAAACCGGAGTAGAGTATCGAAAAGTTTAGATTGAATAGTCGGACCAGCGTATAGGACATCGTTGGGGGAAAGACCAGATGAAGTCTTAGCAGACCCGTCGAACACGACTCTAAGCTTCGTAGATGTACTATCAAGTTTGTGGACACAATGATGCGGCAAGAAAAACGTTTTTTACTTCATGTGGGATCGAAGATACAGGGCTCATGTGATTTAAATCGATATATTCTGCCATAAACTTGATATACTTTTCCTTTACGTCCTTATTGTTTCGGTTCGGCAATAAATTTGCATGAAGCTGCCAGCGAATGCGAATTTGATGAGGACACACCTCCACCAGACACCACCCATCCCAACAAAGTCTTTTGTAAAACATAAGAATTATCTCCCAACCGAATTTTTCCATCACTCAGCAAATCAACGAATTTAGCAGCACCAATCAAAATATCTATCCTTCCCCGTTTACTAAAGTTGGGATCGGCGAGCACAATATTTTTAGGAATGACCCATTTTTGCATATCCAACGTTTAGCTTGGCTGATATTCAGTTATAGTGGGAACAACAACAGCAGGAAATTCAACAGCACAATTATGATGACACGATTTGATAAGAAGATTGACCGATTTGTCATCTAAAAATCCACTATCACCAATACCAGATACGCTAATGTACGACTTTTTCATTGGCAAGTTAAGTTGTTATGCAATCCGTGACGTAACAAAATTAAGTTGCGAAGCAGAATCCAATATAGCTCTACACGGTATAAAATCTCCACATCCATTTTTTACCATCTCAATTGTCGTGGCCAACAGTATATTATTGCATGAAGAAGCTCCAGGTGAATCAACAGCAGTTGTCGACAGCGATGAAACCAAAGAAGTTGGCAATTGATTAGAATCTGCGACATCTTGATTAAAAGAATGATCTGCGATATTGTCCATATGCAATAAGGAATGGTGTCTCATGGAACAATGACGACCATTTTTGGATTTGCATTTTTTAAGTAAGTGCCCCTTCTTAAGGCAATTCAGGCACAATCCAATACGCTTCACTTCTTTAAATCTAAAGGCATGCGTACATAAGCTGCCTTGCCTGCTTACCTTGCTTACGTCTGATAAAAGAATAAAAAAGAAAAAAAAGGGCAACCCAGTTCGAAATTTCCTCAGCCTTCTTTATTCTTTTATTTTTATTATGTCAAAAATGAAGAAGGAAAGCAAGGCAATCAGGCAGAGCAGCTTATGTACGCAGGCCTTAAGTGACGAAGATAAATCTTCAAAGCGAGGGCAATTTGTTATGAAATGCTCCTTTGAGTCACAAAAAACACAAATGGGATTTGATGTAACAGGTGCTACCAATGCATTGCGAAAACCTGGTTTCTTACCCACTGCACGTATACTCGTAGATGATTTCTCTCCCATCGAATGGTCTAAATTTTCCAACAAACGACACCTGTTTTTTAAAAATGTTGCCATCGAAGTCCATGAAGGCATAGTATCAGATTTTAATTGTTCCTCCCACTTCATCTGCGTATTGACATCCAATTTTGTTGATACCAAAAATATCAAAAGTCCGTCGGCAATTTGCTTTTCGGAACACATAGAATTCAAGGCTCGCATATGTGCATTCATTTTGTCACTCAATTGTCTTAAACCAGAAGCACAATTCTTTTCAACTGTTTTGAGACCGAATATCTCCCTTATGTGCGTTTGCAAATTGAGCAACTTATTATCGAAACGGCGTTTCAATAATTCCATGGCTTTATCATAATTATCTTCGTTTGGCTCAAGAGAAAAAATGGTATCGAGAGCCGGGCCAGACAAACTGGCTCTCAAATGTTGCAATTTTTCTATTTTGCTCAAACCGTCGTCCTTGTCTATCACCGTGGAGAACATAGGAAAAAAATCGTGCCACTGCGTAAACAAACCATTAAACTGTGGTATTCTCAATTCAGGCAACCGAGTTTTTCGCAAAGACAGAGAATCATCTATAGAGAATTGTCTCATAGTTGACGAAAGAGGAACGGAGCGAGATTTGGTGATAGCAAGCAGTTGCCTTTTTATTTTTGCCTTTGCATCCAAAAACAAAATCATAAAATTAGAGCGCGCAATGTCGTCAGCCTCAGTAGAACCCTTTATTTGCAACACACATACAACTTGTTCGAAGTTAGCGTTCAAGTCCTGTATGTATTCTTATCGAACAGTAAGATCTGCTTCATCTAACTCTGCCAAAGCTTTCTTACTTAAACGTTCATCAAACGCCCCCAATTGTTTGTTGAGAGCCGCGACCCTGTTTCTGTAATACGTTAAGTCGTTAGCAGATGCATCAGTTTGGTTTGATGCTGTTTCGTTGTTAGTCGATATGTTTGAAGTCTACAATTATATGTATTGTTTTCGAACTAAGCAACGCGGATCGATGGTGTTGGATGCACAGCAGGTAGAAAAAATGACGATGTGTGTTGCGTTGATTCCAACCGAATTTAACAAAGGTTGATAAATGTTAAACAACACCAGATTATTTAACAACAACAATTAATGTTGGATTCTATTAACTACTTTATCCAATCGAGGGTATTTGATTCGAAGAAAATCTCCACTAAATTAACTATCAATTTCGCACGAATTTGCAATTGATGTCAAGATTATGTAACCAAGTTGCCGACAATCACGTCGGGATCACCAAAATGTTTAAGCCTGCAAGGGTATTTGCAGACAGTTGCGAATAAAAGTTAAACAACAATGTTTAATTCAAACGATCGATTTATTTGTTCAAAGGTATCTGGGCAACTGATTTACATAAAATTGAAATCACTGTTGCTATGCACAAAATTTACAAATTATGTTTTAATAGACTCAAATGAATTGTTGTTATGAACATGTAATAGCACTAATCGACAATGAGTGATAATAAACCGGTTTTGAGAAGAAGCAAGCAGAGAAAATTAATGTAAACATATCAGTGCTTGCTAGCTACGTAGATACAATCAAAACAAAGGTGATGATAATAAAATACAAAAGAGATATAATAATAAATAAAAAGCCGCCAGCTAATTACAGTGGGCTCCACCTACAATTACCATCTGTCCAAAGTTCTTACTAATGTCGAGAATTAATAGTAAAGAAACATTAAAAAATGTTTCTCCTTTTTTAATAAAAAAGTAATAGACATGGTATGTGGGGAAGCAGATTCATGCAAAAAACTCCGTAATGGTGATCTACTTATAAAAATAACAAGTAAGAAAAGCGTAAAGTTCGGTCGGGCCGAACTTTTTATACCCTCCACCAAAATTTCAGCCATTTCGGTGGATTAATGTGGCCACTACCTTCAAAATACAGAAATTCGGAAGGTACCGTTCTATGGGGGCTATATGATGACGTGGACCTATACCTACAAATTTCTGGGGAAAGTTTTATACGCCTAAAGAAGACTAAATACCAAATAGCCATATCGGTGAGTTAATGAGGCTAAAACGTTCAAAATATCGAAAATCGGGAGATATTGTATTATGGGGGCTATATCAACACGTGGACCTATATAAACATTTTATGGTAGAAATGTTTCTTAGCCTCTGGAAACACAAAATACAAAGTTACAACCGATTCTTTGGTCAAATGGGTCTAATACATTCAAAATATATTAAAATGATGCGTACTTTATAAGGGGTCTTATGTGGGGACTATACCAAAACGTGGACCTATATAACCCAACTTTGGTAGGAATGTTTTCTGGCCTCTGAAGACACAAAATACCAAATTACAACCAATTCTGTGGTCAAATGGGTCTAATACATTCAAAATATATTAAAATGACGCGTACTTTATATGGGACCTTATATGGGGGCTATAGCAAAACGTGGACCTATATAACCCAACTTTGGTAGGAATATTTTTTGGGCTCTGGAGACACAAAGTACCAAATTACAACCAATTCGGTGGTAAAATGGGCGAAATATCTTAAAAATTTCTTAAAACTACGACGCGTCACGCGTCATTTTGTATGGGGGCTATACGAAAGCGTGGACGTACATAGCCCGCTTTCAATACCAAAAGTCCTACGTAAATATAACATATTTTCCCAATATTTCAGCAACCTACGTCAATCCGTTCGGACGCTAGAGTGATTTCCACAGACGGACTGACGGACGGACATGGCTATATCGATGCAGAATTGCACGCTGATCAAAAATATATATACTTTGTGGGGTCTACAATGATTATTTCGAGTAGTTACAAACGTAGTGACAAACTTAATATACCCCCATCCTTTGGTGGAGGGTATAAAAACAGCTACTCAAGCTACAAAACTCATCCAACTGATATCCCTAACAAATGATATAAGAGTTGAAGTTAAAGAGCACGACAACCTAAATCACAGCAAAGGTGTAATCTATAACAATGATCTACTTGGGATCCCTGAAGAAGAGATTTTGTGCGAACTAAAACCCCAAAATGTCATTGAAGTTCAAAAAATTATGAAAAAATTTGATGACAAATTAGTCGAAACTGGCTTGATAATTCTATAATTTGCTTTAACAAATCTTCCCGATAACATCAACATATGGTATGAAAAACCGACATACGTCCATACATACCCTTGCCCCTAAGATGTCGCAATTGTTTTCGATACGGGCACATTACCAAAATGTGCAAAAACAACAAAATATGTGTAAACTGTGGAGTAGATGAGCATATAAAAGATGATGAACTTTGTGAGAAAACAACAAAATGTATCAATTGCACAGAAGAGAAACGGAGCGTAAATAACCACTCAGTTCTTCACAAGAAATGCCCCGTATTTCTCAAATTTTAAGAAATACAAACAATTAAAACGGTTGATAAAGTTGACAACAGAACAACTACAAATAAACAACGTCATCCAAATGACAACTCCTTTGCTAAAGCTACACGCAACGTTGTAAAATACGATGATCTCCCAACAAATGGACAGAAACTCAAAACAATATCTCTCACAACAACTGAAGAAAAAAATAAAGCAATTGAGAAAAGAGACGATTCACAACCAACAACAAGTGATAATGCAAAACAAGTGGGAAAAGCGTTAAGTTCGGTCGGGCCGAACTTTTTATACCCTCCACCACAAATTTCGGACATTTCGGTGGATTAATGTGGCCACAACCAACGAAGAGTAAATACCAAATTTCAGCCATCTCGGTGTGATAATGAGGCCAAAACCTTCAAAATACCAAAAGTCGGGAGATATCGTCCTATGAGGGCTATATCAAAACGTGGACATATATAAACATTTTATGGTCGAAATTTTTCTTAGCCTCTGGAAACACAAAATACAAAGTTGCAACCGATTCTGTTGTCAAATGGGACTAATATATTAAAATGACGCGTACTTTATATGGGGCGTTATATGGGGGCTATACCAAAACGTGGACCTATATAAACCAACTTTGGTAGGAATATTTTTTGGCCCCTGGAGACACAAAATACCAAATCAAACCAATTCGGTGGTAAAATGGGACAAATATCATAAAAATTCCTTAAATCGACGACGCATCACGCGTCATTTTATATGAGGGCTATACGAAAGAGTGGATATACATAGCCCACTTTCAATACCAAAAGTCCTACGTACAAATAATAGATTTTCCCAAAATTTCATCCACCTACGTCAATCCGTTCGGACGCTAGAGTGATTTCCACAGAATGACAGACGGACGGACATTGCTATATCGATGTAGAATTGCACGCTGATCAAGAATATATATAGTTTGTGGGGTCTACAATTATTATTTCGAGTAGTTACAAACGTAGTGACAAACTTAATATACCCCCATCCTATGGTGAAGGGTATAAAAACCATCAACAGTTACTGTTCTGCCTAAAAACGTGTCAAAGCGATTGAGAAACGAGATAAAGAATAAAACTATTGCTGCTAAAAACAACAACAAAATTTGCTCCAATAACCCAGAGAGCGAAGATATGGATAGTGACATATAAAAACAACAACGCAAACTCTTTTTTTGTATTATTAAATATTCTCATTTTTGCCTTTTTTTCAAATCTCTTTAATCTCCCTCTAACATTATTTTAATGGATTTAAAAGTTCTCCAATGGAATATAAAAAGGCAATTGTAACAACTACATTGAGCAGCAAAATTTAATTAAGATACATAAACCTACAATCATTTCTTTACAGGAGATCCACTTTAAAAAGCCAAAAAACATACCAATATCAGTTAATTATTGCATATATAGTTCAAGCAATTCTGCAGTTTTAGTTCATAACTCTATACAGCATGAACTTATTGGCAGTTTTGAAGATACTAATTCTGTCGTAGTAAAAATCATATTTAAGTCAACATTCTACATTTATTCCACTTATCTGAATCCGTCAAAATCCTTTAATATTCAAGACCTAGAAAATCTGTACTCTTCCCCATATCCTGTTGTTATTACAGGAGATATGAACGGTTGGCATCCATTATGGGGCTCCAGTTCATATAGAGGTTAAATTTTAGCTAAATTTATCACTCAGTCTAACCTAATCATTTTAAATGATGGTTCGCCTACGCATTTCCCAACACATAAAACGTTTGCACACCTTGATCTCACCATCGTTTCGTCAGGTTTATCAATACATACAGATTGGAAAGTAGAAAGCGACCTTTGTGGAAGTGATCATTTTCCTATTATAACCACTCTCTTTTCTGAAAATAATCTTACAGGGGAACCTCGTCTAAAACCATTTTTCTATACCAAGAAAGCTGACTGGAACCACTTTAAATGTCTTTCTGAAAAAAATTGTGCTGAAAGGCCATACAGGACCAATACAAATCAAGAAGCAGCTAACATTCAAAAAATAATTCTTAAAGCTGCTAATGAGTCGATACCTCAACATAAAATTTTTTCTAGAAACAACTTTATCCTTTGGTGGAACAAAAACCTGGATGAACTCAAACGGCAAAGAATTCATCTTTTAAATACCTTTAGGAGTAATATAACAAATGAAAATCTCATTAATTATCGGAAAATTAACGCGCTCTATAGAAGAGAACCCCTTCGGGGAACCTGTAACCCCTATAGGGCGCGTCCCCGGATAGGGGAATGCTTGCCAGATATGGGTGGTAGGACGGAAATCAAATACGTCCCGCGGACCAACAGGTTGCTGCGTCTGTCTTTAAGTAAAGCGGCAGCAAACAGCGTCTGAACTCCATGGGGAGCGGCTGAAAACTAGATGGAAAACTGTAAAATCTTCGGAAGGCAACGGGAAACCACTGAAGTAATCTCCCTTAAAAATCATACAATATGAACAATGCAAACCAAAACACACGGCCTTCAGTCTCCGGCCAAACGAGGGTGCTAAGAATCCCCGGAGGTAAAAACAACCAAAAACTGAACATCGGAACCTGGAACGTCCGAAGTTTATACGAAGTCGGTAAATTAAACAACACAATCAATGAAATAAATCGACTTAAAATTGATATACTTAAAATTGATATACTGTCAGTGAAACTTGGTGGACAGAAAGCGGCAAATTTGAATCTCAAAATGTACTAGTATACCATTCTGGAAATATGGAAGGTATCCGCAGACGAGGAGTATGCATTATTGTCAAGAAAACCATTGCAGATTGTGTCGTTGGATATGTCCCGATGTCAGAGAGAACTATGATGATCAAAATCTCAGCAAAGCCCCCAAATATGAACATAATACAGGTATATGCCCCAACATGTGATGGAAACAATGACGAAATTGAACTGTTTTATGAAGAAATATGTGAACTGCTTAAAATGACGAAATCACATGAAATAACAATAATTCAAGGCGATTTCAACGCCAAAGTGGGTAATGAAGGAGTAAATGGTGTAACAGGAAGATATGGGCTTGGTGAAAGAAATGAGAGAGGAGACAGATTAATTCAATTTTGCCAAGATTTTAAGATGACCTTAACCAATACAGTATTCCAACTACATCCCAGACGCCTATACACATGGAAGTCACCATTGGATAATGGAAGAAATGTCGTACGAAATCAAATAGACTTTATAATGATCAACAGCAGATTTAAGACTTGTGTGACCAAATGTTCAACATACCCAGGAGCTGATGTGCCGTAGGATCATAATCTTTTAATGTGCAATCTTGGATTTAAACTGGCCCGAATCCAGAAACGGAAAAGGAAATCACATAAAATAAATACGGAAATACTCAAGAATACAACAACCAGAAACGAAATAAAAGAACAAATAAACAACAAACTTGGAGATATTGATACAAACGATGCAGATAATATATGGAACAACGTGAAAGATGCAATATGCAAAGTAACAAAAAACTACATTGGAAACCAAACAAGAAGAACCCAAGAGGAGTGGATGAACAACGAGATAATGGAACTTCGAGAGGAAAGAAGAAAATACAAAAATGTTGATTATGAACGCTACTGGGAGATAAATAAAGAAATTCGCACAGCGATCAGAGCTGCCAAAAATTCTCTGCTAAACCAAAAATGCCAAGACATCGAGCATTTACAACATATCCATGACGATTTTAACTTACACAAAAAGCTAACAGAAACCGCTGGGATATATAGAAGAACAACATCAACACTGCTCATGGATGACAACAATATAACAATTTTTGAGACAGAACATATAAAGAATATATGCAAAAACTATATTGAACAACTATTTACCGACGACCGACGTTCAATATACCACCATAATGTAAGTGCTGATATATCTGGAACCCCTATCACGAAATCGGAGGTGGAACGTGCGATCTTATCATTAAAAGATAAGAGATCAACTGGACCTGACGAAATTCCATCTGAAATTTTAAAACTTATAGATGGAGACAACGTATTATTGATTGTCCGCCTATTTAACTGTGTATATGATACAGGTCAATACCCTTACGATTGGTTAAAATCTACCTTTATTCCGATACTCAAAAAATCGAATGCAAAAAGGTGTTGTGAATACAGGCTTATTAGTCTCATTTGCCATATATTAAAAATCTTCCTCCGAATAATTCATACGAGAATATACAGCAAATGTGAAACTGCTATGGGGGAATCCCAATTCGGCTTCAAAGAAGGTATGGGTACCCGAGAAGCTCTACTATCTCTTCAAATACTTGTACAAAAATGTAGAGATGTTCATAAGGATGTGTTCATATGTTTCATAGACTATGAAAAGGCTTTCGACACTGTCAAACATGATAAACTGATAAACATACTAAGAGATATTGGGATAGAAGAAAAGGAAATTAGGTGTATAAGAAATCTATATTGGAACCAAACCGCAAGACTTGAAATAAATGGTGAAGTTACAGACGAAGTCCCCATATCCAAAGGTGTTTGACAAGGCTGCATATTATCACCCCTCCTCTTCAATGTATACTCTCAGCGAATATTTTGTGAATCGGTTGAAAAAGAACGCATGGGTATAAAAATACACGGCAAAATGGTAAATAATATACGATACGCCGATGATACCACCATAGTTGCTGGCAGTATGTCTGATCTACAACATCTACTAAACAAACTGACACAAATAAGCGAAATATATGGTCTCAATATAAATATAAAAAAGACAAAATACATGGTGAACATTTTTGATACAGAACTAAAAACAGAGAACGAGACAATTGAGCGTGTAAAAACATTTAAATACCTTGGTGTCCTAATAAACGACAAATGGAATAATTCAAAAGAAATCAGTCGTCGAGTGGAGATGGGTAGAGATACCTTTTTCAAATATAAAACCGTGCTAACAAATCATGACATAAGCTTAGCAACAAAGATAAGATTTGTGAAATGTTACATTTGGTCAGTGCTACTATATGCAGTCGAAACCTGGACTATTAAAAGTGCAGATGAGAAGAAACTCCAAGCTTTCGAAATATGGATATATCGACGAATTTTAAGAATACCATATACTGCACATATAACAAACCAGGAAGTTCTTCGAAGAATGAACCATGACAGATAACTCCTGCATACTATTAAATCGCGAAAAATCTCATACTTAGGTCATCTAATGAGAAATGAAAAATACAAATTTATAGAAAACATTATAAAAAGCAAAATAGAAAGAAATCGAAACAGAGGCAGGAGGGAGACATACTGGCTAAAAAACATTCAAGATTGGACGGGATACAGAGATGAAACCAACTTACTATATGCCGCTAAAAATCGAGAACTTACATACACTTAGATAAAATCTATATTTTGAAATACATTTTTGAATATGTAAACAATAATATTGTATGATCGCTTTACATCGGAATATCGGATACGCAAATAAAGAAGAAAGAAGATAGAAGAGAACTAAAACTCTCAAAAAAGCAATCAGTTGAACATTTTACTTCTCACATAAATAACCTTAGCCCAACAGAAAAGATTTGGAACAACATTCGGAGATTTTGCGGTATTAAAGTCAAAACAACTATACATTGTATTTCAGATTCTAATGGCGACCAAATTGTTAATCCAAGAGATGTAGCCAACCATTTTTGTGAGTATTGGTCAAATATGTCACAAGACTGTTGCTTTCCCGGTAACTTCCAATCCTCTAAGAAATTAATCTTATTAGCCCCTAACAAATATGCTAGCCCTATTGAAAACGACATAAGTATTTTGGAATTAAAACTTGCCCTCAATCAACTTAAAGGTAAAACTCCAGGTCTTGACAAAATTAACTACCAAATGGTAAAGAATCTTGGATTCAACTCTAAACAACGTTTATTGGCACTATACAATAATATTTTCAATTTCTTTATTCCACAAATGTACAAAACAAGTCTAATTATTCCAATTCCCAAACCTAACTCGGATAAAACCTGCGTCACTTCCTATAGGCCTATTTCATTTAATTTATGTTGCCCAAAAATTCTAGACAAAATTATTGCGAAAAGGTTGTGGTGGTTCAATACTACTAACAATCTTCTCAATCCTTTCCAACTTGGGTTTAAAAAAAGGCAAATCGATAACCGACCCCCTAATTTTTCTCGACTATCATATAAATAGCGCCTTAAAATCAAACAAACACATATCAATCATATCTCTTGACTTTGCTAAAGCCTTTGACAAGATTGGCTTACATGCTGTTTTAAGTCAACTTGAAGAATGGAATATAGGCCCCAAAATCCTCAATTATATAAGAAATTATATGATTAATAGGAAAATATGTGTGCGCGTAATTTCCAGTCTCTCAGAAATAAGAAATTTATACAACGGTATACCTCAAGGATCTCCACTATCAGTTGTATTATTTTTAATCTCTTATAACAAACTCGCTCAAATATTAGCATCTCATAAAGAAATAAAATTTGTATCATACGCTGACGACTTTGTAATAATGTTAAATTTACCTAATAGAGCACAAACGTTACTCAATATTGGTAACCTTTTACCAAAAATTTAAAGTTGGTGTACCGTTTCCGGTGCGCAACTCTCCCTATCTAAGTGTAAACATCTACACATTTGCAGAAAACGTAACTGCTCGCCAGTACTCAATTGTACTAATAACACAATAACTTCTGTAGAAACACTTAAAATTCTTGGAATAACTCTTAATAAAAAATATAACTGGAATTCTCATATTGAAGAATTAACAATTTCCCTACAGAATAAACTAAATATAATAAAGTGTTTATCGAACTGCAAATTTCTATGTAATACGTTTACTCTGATTTCACTATTTAATTCTCTTGTTATCTCTAAAATAAACTATGGTATTTTCCTATATGGATATACTTCAAAGTCTACATTGAACAAAGTTAAAACCGTCTTTAACGCAGCGGTGAGAATTGCTTTAGGAGCACATCGCACAACAAGAATAACCAAGATGTTATTTGATGCGAATCTAAATACAATTGAAAACTACAGAAACATCTCGACAGCAAAACTCTGCAAAACAATATTATTGAACGATAGCTCTCCAGTCATTCAATTACTTAAAAACACCATTAAAACTAAAAAAATTTTCGAGAATCAGCTCTTAAGCGTATAAAAATCTGTTGTGATGATCTAAACACCCCATATAACCGCACGGTGCCAGCATACAACCGTCACTTTTTTTAACGTTAATTCATATCCAATTGACACTTCTCTCAGCAAATATCGCAAAGATAATACTATATCCGAAGTATATTTAAATGAATTTCGCAATATTCAGGAGAAATACAAACACTATAATTTCATTTACAGGGATGGTTCTAAATCTAATACATGTACAAGCTATAGTGTAGTAACTAGTAATGAAATTCTAAAATAGTCTCTGCTGCCAGAATATTCGTCTATTTTTTCAGCAAAAATAATAGTGATTTATGAAGCAATAAATTACACCAAGAACTTAAAAGGAAAATTTTTCATTATTTCTACTCACTATCAGCTTTGGACTGTATTAGAAGTCCTAATAATAACAATATTTATGCATCCCTGATAAGGGATAACATAAATCGTCAAAAACATGTACTACTATGGGTCCCAGGACATCTATATATATAAATGAGCTTGGTGATAAGTGATTGACTGACTGACTGACTGACTCATCATCAACGCCCAGCCAAAACGGCTAAAGCTAGGAGCTTGAAATTTTACCAGTGGGTCACTGTTGATGCAAATGTGCGAGATAAGGCCGGGTTTTAGAAAATTCGTCCTGGAACCACAAAAAATAACAACAACAAAAATCCTTATTTTTCATTACTATTACATACTTATTCACTTAGTTGGCCCTCTGCAAGACATGTGCAAAATTAACAATGCCATAACATCTTGATATCGTAAGAGATCACACATAATTTCAAATTTTGTAGTTTACTTCTAGGCGCACTTATTTTATCGTAAACCACTAAATAATAGAAAGACAAGACATTTGTTATCTTCCATTGCAACAGATGTCGCAGTTGGTGATAATGGTGTATAAACATCAATTACGCAAATGAACAAATGAGTTGCTGTTGAAGACAACATTAGGGGAATAAATTCAGAAATCGGCCAGAAATAACAACAACTAAAAACTGTATGGACCTGACTTTTTGGTAATAACTAAATGTTTGCAAATCAATGAAAGTGCAATAGAATTGTGCATATTACCACGATTTATTTGCAATTAAGAATTTTATCGTATATGGAGATGTACAGTCATAACTATTCAATTTTCAATTTCAAAATCTGAAATTTGATGAAATCGCTAAATAATTAATGAAATCAATAATAGGCCCCAGGAATATAGGAATATAGGAATTTAGTATGGAAATCAAGGTTGGCAAGTGGTGCTTCTAAAAGGAAATGGTTTGAAAAATTACCAATCATGTGTACGAAATGTACTAAATTTAGTACAATTTAGATTTGGGTGAACGTAAAGAGCTGGAAACCTGAAATTTGGAATTAAGGTTACTGTTGTAGTGTAGGATTGAGGTATGAGGGTAGTTTTGGAAATTCGTGCTTATGTGTACGAAAAGTACTAAATAGTACTAAATTTGGTACAATAGGGATTTGGGTGAACGGTTATAGCTGGAATCCTGATATTTGGAATTGAGATTACTGTTGGAGTGTAGGATTGAAGAACTTTTGGAAATTCGTACTTATGTGTATGAAAAGTACTAAATGGTACTAAATTTGATACAATGGGGATTTGGGTGAACCGATAATAGCTGGAATCTCGAAATTTGGAATTGAGATTACTGGTGGGGTGTAGGATTGAGGTAGTTTTGAAAATTCGTACTTATGGGTACGAAAAGTACTAAATGGTGCTAAATTTAGTACAATTTGGATTTGAATGAACGGATAGAGCTGGAAACCTGAAATTTGGAATTAATATTACTGTTGAAGTGTAGGATTGAGATATGAAGGTGGTTTTGGAAATTAGTACTTATGTGTACGGAAAGTACTAAATGGAAATAAATTTTGTATAATGGGGATTTGGGTGAACGGATAGCGCTGGAATCTCTAAATTTGGAACTGAGATTACTGGTGGAGTTTAATATTGTGGAAGTTTTGGAAATTCGTACATAGGGTACGAAAAATACTAAATAGCACTAAATTTGGTACAGTTTCGGTTTTGGTGAACGGATAGGGCTTGATTCCTCAAATTTGGACTGAGGATTACTGATGAAGAGTAAGAAAGATGCACCAAAGGGTTTTTGGAAACTTGAGTGTACGAAAAGTAATAATTGGTACTAAATTTAGTACAATTTGGATTTGAGTGAACGGATAGCGCTGGATTCCTGAAATTTGGAATTGATATTACTGTTGGAGTGTAGGACTGGGGAAGTTTTGGAAATTCTTACTTATGTGAATGAGAAGTACTAAATGGTACTAAATTTGGGACAATGGGGATTTGGGTGAACGGATATAGTTGGAATCTCGAAATTTGGAATTGAGATTACTGGTGGGGTGTAGAATTGAGGTAGTTTTGAAAATTCGCACTTATGGGTACGAAAAGTACTAAATGGTACTAAATTTAGTACAATTTGGATTTGGGTGAACGTATGTATGTAGCTGGAAACCTGAAATTTGGAATTAAGATTACTGTGAAGTGTAGGACTGAGATATGAGGGTGGTTTTGGAAATTCGTACTTATGTGTTCGAAAAGTACTAAATTTGGTACAATAGGGAATCGAGTGAACGGACAGAGCTGGAATCCTGAAATTTGAAATTGAGATTACTGTTGGATCATAGGATTGGGGAAATTTTGGAAATTCGTATTTATGGGTAGGAAAAGTACTAAATGGTACTAAATTTATTACAATTTGGATTTGGGTGAACGGATAGAACTGGAATCCTGAATTTTAAGTATCAAGGTTGGGAAATGGCGTTGAAATAAGGAAATGGTTTTGGAAGTTCGTATTTATGATTACGAGCAGTACTAAATTTGGATTTGGGTGAACGGATAGAGCTTGAATCCTAAAGTTTTGAATTAAGATTACTGTAGGGGTGTAGGATTGAGATAGTTTTAGAAATTCGTACCTTTGAGTACGAAAAGTACTAAATGGTACTAAATTTGGTACAATTTGGATTTGGATGAACGGATAAAGCTGGAATTCTGAAATTTGGAACTAAGATTACTGTCGGACAGTAGAATTGAGGTAGTTTTGGAAATTCGTACTTATGGGTACAGAAAGCACTAAATTCGGTACAATTTGAATTTTAGTAAACGGATAGTGTTGGAATTATGAATTAAGATTACTGTAGGAGTGTAGTATTGAGGAAATTTTGAAAAGTCGTACGTGTGCGTACGAGAAGTACTAAATGGTACTAAATATGGTACAATGTGGATTTGGGTGAACGGGTAGAGCTGGAATCCTAAAATTTTTGTTTGGGAAAGAAATGGTACTAAATTTGATACAATTTGGATTCGGGTGAATTAATAGAGCTGGAATCCTGAAATTTGGAATTACGATTACAGTCGAAGAGTAGGATTCAGGTTGTTTTGAAAAAGCAAACTTATGGTTACGAAAAGCACTAAATGGTACTAAATTTAGTACAATTTGTATGTAGGTGAACGGATAGCGGTGGAATCCTGCAATTTGAAAGTATGATTATTGTAGCCCTGTTGCGTTGAGGAAGTTTTGAAAATTGGTACGAAAATTCTAAATTGTTCTAAATTTAGTACAATTTTAATTTGGTTTAACGGATATAGTTTGAATCCTGAAATTTGGAAGTAAGATTACTACTAAAGTGAAGGATTGAGGTAGTTTTGGAAAATCTTTCTTATGGGTACGAAGAGTTCGACTTGATACTAAGTTTGGTACAATTTGGAATTGGACGAACGGATACAGCTGGAATCTTGAGATTTGGAATTACTGTAATTATTATGGAATTTACTGTAATTATTTTGTATTAATGTCCGTGTATGGCTGAGATATGTCGTCGAAATACGTACCATAAGTATACGAAAATTACTTAATGGTACTCAATTTGTTTTTGGGTGTAGGGACAGTGCTGGAATTTTTATTTTTTGGAGTTAGGGTGTGTATTGGTGTGCAACGTTGATCTCGCTGTTAATGTGTAAGGGTGAGATACGGCTGATCTTTTTTAAAAAGGAACTTAAGGGGTACGTACAGTACTAAGATAAAAATAAATATTGATTAAAATTGGTATTAGTGCGACCAAATTTTCAGTGTTTGTCATTTCCATATTATATATTGTTTATTTGTTTTTTTATATCCTTTCCGCATACGAAGTAGCGGGCATTTTGCTAGTTCAAACATAAAAGGTAACGAATTCGCAGATTTAGTCGCAAAAAACACTTCTACTCTTCCTCTCATAACCACAGAGAATCTATCCTGCTCTGATATCAAGAAATTTATCAGTAAAGAATTTTGCCGTGAAAACTTATTAATGTGGAATAATTCATCTGACTTGGACAAGTTAATAAACAGCAGCAAAATAAATATTAGAACTTATCTTCAGAATCAAAAGTTTCTGTCAAGAATTGACCAGATACAAATTATTCGTTTAAGGCTAGGACATTGTCGTGCAACACACGATTATATCCTAAACAAAGAAATCAAAAAAGAATGCAAATTTTGCAATTCTAGTATTTTGGATATGAATCATTATCTTAATAACTGCCAATATATTAATACAAATTTCCCTAAGAGTAATATATTTAACTATTTTTATTGTTTTCTTCGACCTTTCTGTTTTTAAATGAATAGAAGTGGTTTTTTTGAGCTTGAGGTCATTAGTTTGATTTTTGTTTTTCCATTTTTATTTTCCAATATTTCGGAATTCTTTGAATTCCATCTTCAGGGAGTTTAATTTTATCTACAAAATTGAAAACAAAAGTAATAATAATAAAGTACGACTTATAATCTATATCACAGAATTGTTACAAACTAAATAAAATGTATAAATAAATAAATAAATAAATAATTGTTGTTTGTATAATCACAGGAGAATAAAAGATCGCTTACGTGTAAATATCATTAACAATAAAACTTAAAACTAGCGTAGCATGTCTACCGTCGTCAAGAGTTATTATTGCACTGGATGTTATTTACTAATTACTCGATCTCTTCTCTGTGTAAGCTGCCTGTAACAATAAGCTGTGTTGTCCGTATCTGTTTTGTGGTTTATTCTTTTTGTTGTTGTTAAGCTATTTATGTGTAGCATCTCTAGTGTGAGTCTTTTGTTGTAATTGTTTTCTGTTTGCAATATTCTCACTTCGTCGATGTTTGGTGAGTGGTTATTATGCTTACAGTGTTCTGCAAGCGCTGTCTTCTGTGTTATATTTGTATTCCTCAATTTTATGTCTGATTTGTGTGCCGACATGCGAGTTTTTAATTTGTTTTTTGTCGTGCCGACATAGAGTTTGCCACATGTTTCCTCATCGTTGCCACCACATTCGATTTTATAAATAACATTGTTTTTGTCCATCTTTGGAATTTTGCTTTTTAAGTTACTGAATATATTTAATATTTTACAAAATCCTCAAAACACTTCTCAAAAACATGAAATTATAATTTTTTTAAAAATAACTAATCTTTACAATTCTATTTAATAATATATACAAATTATTAAAAAATTATATTTTCCATCCCTTATCAAATTCACTATTATAATTATTATCTATTGTATAGCTTAAGGCCTAAGTAGCCAGAGCTTCTTTACATAATTATATTTGTAATTTATTGTAAATATAATTGTTAATAAACAAAGTAAATAAATATACGTTATGCCGACGACACCACATTACTTGCAAGCAGCCTCGCAGCATTACAAAAGCTAGTAGATGCTCTTGAACATTCTAGTACGTCATATGATTAATATAATGAAGACGAAGTATATGATTATAAGTAGAAGAAATATCGAATCCAACATTCCCTTATGCATTAATGGAACTCAAATAGAAAGAGTCTCCAAATTCAAATACCTCGGAGTGCAAATTAATGACCACTGGGACATATTAAAGGAAATAAAATGCCGAATTAAAATGGCAAGAAACTCTTTTTTGAAATATAGAAAAATACTAACGAGCCATGACATAACCATGAAAACTAAAAAACAATTTGCTAAATGCTACATATGGTCCGTTTTATTATACTCGGCAGAAACATGGACGCTAAAAGCAGCAGACGAAAGAAGACTGCACACGTTTGAGGTTTGGATATACCGACGGATCTTAAAGAAATCCTGGACAGATCACATCTCAAATAATGATGTACTGAGACGAATGAATACCGAAAGTCAAATGATCAGATTGATAAAAGCGAGAAAAACTGCTTATTTGGGACACCTTATGAGAAATAGCAAATACAATCTCCTCCAAGCTATCATAAGAACCAAAATAGAAGGACGCCAACCAAGCGGGAGACGAGAAATAAGATGGATCCAAAACATTCAGGAATGGACCAAGATGAAATAATTGAATAAAATTTTTAATTTTATAACATATAACCAACGAACTCTGTAATAATTAACATTGTATGATCGCTAATATCCGAATACGGATTTGCAAATAAAGAAGAAGAAATTCATCCGTAGCGGACCGGCGCATGAGATTTGCTTGATGAAAATGAACTTATAGTTTTGAGCAAAAATACCAAAAATACAAACCTGCTATCACAATTGTCAAAAGTGACAAACATGCCGTGGCACAACCATAATTGTGCCACTCAGCATGCCAATACATTTTTCTAGATTGTCCAAGCCAAACGAACGCCTATTTATGAAGTCATCCTATTTTTCATGTTGTTGGGAACAAAACAACAATATACAAATGTCAAGGTGCGCCTTAACTAAATTTAAATGAAAGGTGCTTACACCTAGGAAGCTTAAAATTCTCTACATAATTGGCTTGTGTAAGTTTTTTTCTTAGGTTGTACTATTTTTTAGATATATAAATTTAAGTTGGGAAATTGCAGTCAGTGAATTGTCCCAATTTGAACTTCTATATCTCAGAAATGGTAAAAGTTATAAAAATGACATTACGGACAATGCTGTCGAGATATTTCACAGCTACAATATTTTTCCTAATACCATTTCGATAGGGCTTGCGGCTTCCAAGCAAAATCTAAAGAAGCCCTAAAAACCCTAGAGACTCCCACTACTTATTTACATTAGGTTGTTTTACTTGTGAGGGAGACACTGTCGTGCAGAAAGTATGCTGTTCAATCCTAACCAGTACATCAAAATTTTTGGCGGTGGCAAATACCCTCAGCGTAATGTCGGCTTAAATTCCCTGAGTATTTCAGCCACATAAAATATCTTTACAAGTGATGTCGTAAGAAATTCCATTCGTACTCGGCGATAAAAAGTAGGTCCCATAACATCGAGTCACTATGAATCGGCGAACAGTCATTGATATTGGAGAAGTCTCCCTTGCCTCTTCGGGAATGTTGTTGTGTTACGTTGAGGGTTACGTCTTTGGGCTTTTCAGGTGACGATATGTATGTATTTAGTTTTTCTTGTGACCATTTTTGTCGTCGTTCTTTACACTTGCCAATTGTGTTTATACAAGCAGTTCGGCTTAGATTATTTTTATTTTCAAAACTTTAAAGAAATGTCACCTCCAACAATGTAAAAAGAATTGCCCAAGGCAAATATTTTACCATGGAATTGTCTTAAAGCAGCGATGTTTTAATAGGAGAATAATGGGAGATCTGTTGATTCGACATATCTGTATATAGTATACTAACAAAAGGCCCGCTACTTCGTATCCGGAAAAGGAATAAAATACAAATAAATAATATTTAATATGGGAATGGGAAACACTGAAAATTTGTTGTACTAATACCTATTTTACTTGATATTGAATTTCATTTCTGTTCAGTTCATACGACGTTAGCTTGAATTTCCACAACAAAAACCCGTTCCCATATTTTATTACAACCTTACAACGTTTAAGGTCATTTTAAAGTTTTTTTCCACATTTCCAACCGACTTAGTTGTAATTTCAGAATATGTGACATCAAAGTGTAGAAAATCTTTGTTCAGTGCATTATTTAGAAACCACCTTCGCGTTAACATAATACCAATAGTACACTATTCAGTACATTTTTCAAATCCAGGACCTTAAGTTAAATTTTACAGTTTTAGTTTACTTGTTCAACCGATGCCAATGTTGTTATATATAGAAACATTTCGTACAATTTTAAGACGTATTTTCATAAACATATTATTTATCGGTTCACTCAATACCAGTGCTTTAATGTTCAGTATTATTTAATAATTCTAGTACACTTATCGGACTATCACCTCTAACAGTGAAACTGAAAAATAAATCACCTATATTCTATAGCCTAAAACCAAATTTATTGCACTTTAGTAGTTTTCGCACACTAATCTTATAATTACAGCTTCATTCATACTTCCAACGTCAAATTTATTACAATTTAGTACATTTGGTATTTCCCAATGAACTAGCCAGCCCTCAGCCTAATTTCAGAATTAGTATGCATTTCAAAAATCCTTATTTAAACACCAACACAATTCCTCATACAATAATTCGAAATTCCACCTATATCCCTTATATCCAAAACTATATTCAAAACGCGATTTAGTATTTTTCGTATACATAAGTACGAATTTCCAAAACTTCCTCTCTATCTTCACCCTAAATGCCAACTGCTATACTAATACCGAATTTCACAATTTCAGCTCTACCCCTTTACACAATAACAATTTGAACCAAATACTGTGCCATTCAGGTTTTTCGTACAATTATTGTACGTTTATCCACAACCACATCCATATCTCGACCCTACACACCAACAACGGCTATAATACCAAATTTCCGAATTCCCCCTATTTACAATGCCATTAATACTTTTCGTATGAATGTACGAATTTCAGTAACTATCTCCAACAGTAATTTCGAATTTCAGGATTCCACCAAAATCTATATTGCACCAAATTTAGTACCATTTAATACTTTTTGTAACCATAAGTACGAACTTCCAAAACTACCTCAGTCCTACTCTCCAAAGTAGTCTAAATTCCAGTATTTCCGAATTTCAGGATTCCAGCTCTCTCCGTTCACCCAAATCCAAAATATACCATATTTAGTACCATTTAGTACTTTTCGCACACAGAAATACGAATTTCCAAAACCAACTCGAACCTACACTCTGACAGAAATCTTAATTTCAAATATCAGAATTCTAGCGCTATCCGTTCACCCTACTCCACATTGTACCAAATTTAGTACATTTCGTACCCATAAGTACGAATTTGCAAAACTTCCTCAATCCTACACTCCAACAGTAACCTTAACTGAAAATTTCAAGATTCCTGCTCTATCCGTTCACCCAAATCAAAATTGTACCAAATTTTGCACCATTTAGTACTTTCCGTACCCATAAGTATGAATTTCCAAGACTAACCCAATCCTACACTCAATAAGTAATATAAATAATACATTTCAGGATTCCAGCTCTATTTGCTCACCCAAATCCAAATTGTACCGAACTTAGTACCATCTAATACTTTCCGTACCCATAAGTACGAATTTCCAAAACTACCTCAATCACATACTCCATAAATAATCTTAATTTAAAAATTCCATCTTTAGAACTTTCCGTACCCATAAGTACGAATTTCCAAGACTAACCCAATCCTACACTCCAACAGTAATTATAATTCCAAATTTCAGGTTTCCAGCTTTATCCATTCACCCAAATCCAAATTGTACCACATTTAGTACTTTTCGTACACATAAGTACGAATTTCCAAATCTATCTCAATCCTTCAATCCAACAGTAATCTAATGTTAGAATTCCAGCTCTATCATTTTACCCAAATCCAAATTGTACTATATTTAGTACCATTTAGTACTTTTCGTACACGTACATAAGTATGATTTCCAAAATGCCTCCATATCTTAACCCTACTCTCTAACAGTAATTTTAATTTCAAATTTCCAGCTCTATCCATTCACCAAAAACCAAATTGAACCAAATTTAGTACTTTTCGTGCACATGAGTACTATTTTCCAAAACTCCCACCATATCTCAACCCCACACTCTAACAGTAATCATAATTCCAAATGTCAGGGTTCTAACCCAAACCGTTCACCCAAATCCAAACTGTACCAAATATAGTACCATTTAGTACTTTTCGTACACACAAGTACGTATTTCCAAACACACTTTCCTATATCAAAACCACTTCCCATCCTTGATTCCCATACCAAATTTCAAGATTCTACTTATATCCGTTCAAAAAATACAATTGGTACCAAATTAAGTAACTTTTAGAACTTTTCGTACACTTGTAATTTGAATTTCCAAAAACCCTTTGATACATCTTTCTAACTTTCCATCAGTGACCCTCGTACAAAATTTCAGAATTCTAGCTCTTACCGTTTGCCTAATACAAAGGGTACCATATTAAGTACTTTTCGTACACTTCTAAGTCGAATTTCTAAAAATCCAGCCTTATCTCACCCTACACACCAACAGCAACCTACGCCAAAAATTTCAACTTTCTAGCTTCAGCGGTTTCGTCTGGGCGCTGATGAATCAGTCATATATAATTTCACTACAACAGATCATCGAGTTTCAAAGTTTTGAACAGGAAAAAACGATTCTAAACAACTGTGCGGCGTCACCTTTAGATATTAGAATAGTATAGTGTGGTCTGGGACATGTAGGGCATATGTTTGGTACGAATACGAGGCAATACAAATTGAGACGGCTACGTCGATTCTAAACTGGACTAAAATCACTGCGTTTGCATTAGCAGCTGGTGTTCTTCTCCTGATATGGGTGGTTGTACTGTTCATGTTAATCTAGAGATTCTGGACTTCTCTCTTCATGTCATGAACATCCTTGATGCGAGTTGGAGAGACCTTTCCATAAGATTGTGGCAGATATGCTAATGGCGCTAGCATCCTAGTAGGTACTGCGTTGACATTTTCGCTTCATCATGAAGATGGCCCATGGGTGTCATGAGGCTGCACGCTATTGCAGTACTCAGGTCTTCAATGTGGCAGATATGGATCTTCCCCTATTGCATTTCGCAAACAATTGTATATCACACAACAGCTTTCATTGACAATAACCCAAGTGTTACTGCCAGCGATATGAGGATATTGTTATTGTGAGACCTTCCTGTGCCATGCTCCATTTAGGCGCAAGGAATTTTAACCACACATCATAATGGTTAAAGTCCACCATGGCCGTAGGAACGCCAACAATTTTTTTATTAAGTGTGCGCCGCTCTTTGGTATATTTGATATAAACAAACAAAGCATCTTCTTAGTAATTGAAATCCACAAAGTACAATGTTCGTGCTGACAATGTCAGCAATTGTCAAAAAAGTTTTAACGCCTTAAGGTAGAAACAATGAAATATGACGCTTTATCTCGCTCAGTTTCATGTAAAAGACTAAAGGCCAAGTACTACCTAATTCAAATGAATTAGGCATCATTCGAACATAATTCAGTATAAAATTTTGACTTTATAAATTGTTTGTACCGATATGTGCAAAAGAATATTTTTTGGAGGTCCAAGCATCGATTTTCATCAAATTCCAAGACCCTGATACAAATTTTTGCACAATATTTTTTTGGCAATCAACACTCTTGGCCTTTGTTTATAATTATAAATAGATTATTTAAAAAGTTTAACACATTTGGCAAAGGATTTGTGTAAATTCTTAGGGTGGTTCTATCCTGGTGAACCATTAAAACATGCTACTATTTTGACATTTTTTCATAAAGCGAGTAAAAAGTACCGCTATTACGCATATGTGAAACATGTTAGGTATTGAAAATATCGGTTTTCGAAATTGTATATGTTCAGCGATAATTTTAAACTTGAGAATTTTGGAAACTTTAAATTTACAATATGAGGCCACATGTTAAATATAAACATTTCGATAGACTTATTCAATTTTTTATTCATATTTTGATATAAACAGCCAAAAAATTCGAATTTTGATTAAAAATAAAATTTTTATTTCTGACAGGGTTGCCGTGTCTTATAAATATTTTGCCAAGTCTTGTGCTACCAAATTGAACTAAACACATATTAAAGCGTTCAGATGTAAAATTTCTATCGTGTTGGGGTCCATGGACAACGAAAATATTTTTGATTTCTTTAGGTTACTTCGTTTTTGTGTTTTATAACGGCAAGTGTAGTGAAAACTGCATTTCAAAGATTTTCAATTTTAAACGATCATAACTTCTATTTGTCACAACGGATTTGAATTCGTGTTTTTTTTTTTTAAAGGGGCGAGTAATGATACAAAAATACATTTCCGCTTGCTTTTGTCGCCATAGAAGATACCAAACAGTATCATAATATATTTTTACCAAAAAGGAAATTAAGTTAGCTTTCAAAAATGTGAAAAACTAATCAAATCGGTTGAAAAATAAATAAGTTATGCAATTTTTTTGTGTTGTTACTCTTTGGTTTTTTATGCAAGGCCGTCCCTCCGTCAGTCTGTGGTAATCACTCTAGCATCCACAAAAATTGAGATAGGACGCTGAAAGTTGGCAGCGATGGGAATTTTGTTTCGGGGCAGGTCAATTTAGAAGATGGATCAGTCCTCGTTTTGGTATAGCCCCCATATAAAGTACCGCCCGATTTCAGTTTTTTGACGATTTTAGCAACATTTTCAGACCAAAAAAAATTATGGGTATATGAAGAATTATGGATCATGGAGAACCTTATGTGCCACATTATAGATGATACTTGTAAAAACGTAGCCTAAAACGTTAAAATACCAGAAATCGGGAGGCATCAATTTATGGGGGCTATATAAAAACGTGGTCCTAGGTCCATAAATTTCTTGATCAATTTGAACCTTAAATGTCAAACTATAGCTAATTCGGTCCGAAAATATAGTAAAAATCGTCAAAATACATGAAATCGGGCTGTACCATTATATGGGAGCTATTCCAAAACGTGGACCTATATAGTCCATCTTTGAACTGGACGTGCACCGAAACTAAAGACCCATTTTTCCAAAATTTCAGATTCCTTTCTCAATTTTGGTTGATGCTAGAGTGATTACAACAGACGGACTGACATGCATAAAAAACCGATTTCATTAGTTTTTCCCGTTTTTGGAAGCTAATTTAATTTCCTTTTGGTACAAATAAATCGTAACACTGCACACTGGTCCCAACCTGCGACAAATCTCAGCAAATCTCTGCGACAATTCAGCAAATTTTCTCTAAACATATTATATTTTAACGGTATTTAACAAAACAATTCAAAAGAAGTTGACATTTACGTATGATCTCTTAAAACCTTAAAAACATCAGTAAAGTTTTGACTCCTTACAAGGCAAGTAACTCAAAACTAAAAGGATAAATCTTTTTTTTCGAAAAGGAATTTTTAGTACAAGGGTTTCTAATTACTTTTACATAAACATGTGTACACATTATTTGCATAAAATGAGCTGGAAATCACATTTTTTATAATACTTTTTTGTGGATTTTTTTCCAAGTCCTAAAAATTGAAGTAGAGTTTTACTAACTTCGCCATCCTTCGCCACTCTCCAAATTTTTTGAAGAATGTTCGAAATAGTTTCAACTTTACATCGAATTTGGTTCCAACTGCATATATTTGCATTTCCATGTGTGACATTAAAAATACTGACGATGCCTCTGGTCGTTTCAGTGAATATGCCGTATTACTGTATTCTCAGTTTCTTCTTTGTCTACGATACCAGTCGGAGACGTTTTTTGACCAGCAGCAAATTACAACCAATTCGAACCGAAAATGTAGATAAAAACCTCAAAATAACTGAAATAGGGAGGTACCGTAATATGAGAACAATACCGAAACCTGGACCTAAGACCACAATTTTTGGCGCAGATGGTTTTTGTTCATTGAGGACTCCAAATGGCAAATTACAACCAGTTCGGGCCGAAAAAGTTGATAAAATCTTCACAATACCTGAAATCGGGAGGTATCGTAATATGAGAGCTATACCGAAACCTGGACCACCAATTTTTGGCTCAGAAGGTTTGTGACCATTGGGAACCCCAAATACCAAAGTATAGCCAATTAGGGCCGAAAATTTAGATAAACGCTTCAAAATAGCTGATATCGGGTCGTACCGCTACATGGGGGCTATAGGAAAAAACTGGACTCATATTGATGATTTTTTTGGCTAAAGTATTTTTTACTTATTTTTAGCATATACTGAAAAAATCAGATTGATCCGACGATTATAAATATTTTTTCGCACCTTCCAATGCAAGTGGGACCACTGTGCACTGTTGAGTATCTTCTAAGCAGACTAGAGCAAGCGGAAAAGCATTTTCAAGTTTTTTGGCACTTCAACCACTATAACTTTGCAATTTATTATCCGATTTTAAAACTTAATGGCTTGTTCGAAAGATATTATTCATACCTTCAAAATAAATCCATTGTGAAAGATAGAAGTTACGCCCGTTTAAATTTGAAAATTTAAAAAACCAAATTGTTTGCTACATTTACCGTTATAAAACAAAAAACGAAGTGGCCAAAAAGAACCAAAGGTATTTTCGTTGTCCATGGACCCCAAAACGATAGAATTTTTGCATCAGAACCCTTGAGCATTTTTCGTGTAGCACGGTTTTATTTATTAGTTTAGTAAGCCAACCAAGGCATTATTGGTATAATTTGAAAACTCCTTAACGACAGAATTAACGACGAGTGTCGGTAGTTAACGATAATTTTCGGTAAGTGCTATTCTGTAACCAATTTTAACAATTTTTGTCGGTAAATTTTGTCGTTAACTACCGAAAATTGTTGTTAAGTTAACAACAAAAAAAAAGTAGTTGTTAAGTCTTACCGACAATATTTCAAAATTAAACAATAATATTATTTCAAACAAATTACAATGGCATTTGAATACATTGGCTTGCAATTGGAAATGCAAGCTCAAACAACACTTCGCTCGCAAGAGAGACCAATCCTGAGACAGATGGAAGATCCGTTTGACATAAGTGATCGAGAATTTATGATACTGTATAGGCTAAAAAAGAATACGGTGTATGAAATAATAGATGCTATTGAAACCCGCTTAGGATCCACAAGAATTACAGGGATAAAACCTGAAAAGGCGGTAATTGTATTCATTTGTGCATTACTACAAAATTATGAGAGTATGTTTATAGGTACTATCATCCATTCGTTTTTATGCAACTGGTTGTATCCAAAGGCCTGTTGGAGAACATTGGGGAATTTCACTGAGTCAGACGTCCGTCAGTCGTTCGTTGCATAAAGTAACTAATGCTATGAATGAAGTTCTTCTAAGGGAGTGGGTAAAATTTCCAAAAACGACGTACGAAAGAAACATAATGAAAGAGAAGTTTCGAAATAGCTCCTATCCGTTCGAAGGATGCATTGGCGCAATAGATTGCACACATGTTGCAATTCTGGCTCCAAAAAGAAACGAGGGTGGGTATGTGAATCATCACGGATACCATTCTTTAAATGTACAAATGGTATGTTTTGAAAAAACTACATTAAAGGAACACTTACTAACATATTCTCAGATATGTGATCCTAATCTCATGATTTTAAATGTCAATGCTCAATACGGAGGCTCAAGGCATGATAGTTATATATGGGGTTCAAGCCCAGTCAGGATGTCGTTGGAAAATGCTTTTAATAATGGAGAAAGGAGAACTTTCTTAATTGGTAAAAAGATATATTTCATGTTTTGTATAAATTCAATAATATTATTTTAGGTGATATGGGATATCCTCTGGAACCGTGGCTTATGATACCTTTGCCTAACGAAACTCCCGGAACACCGAGATTCGCCTACAACGAAGCCCTGTACAAAACTCGCAACATTATAGAAAGGTCTAGTGGGGTAATGAAGAATACTTGGAGATGTCTTTCCCGCCATCGGACTTTGCAGTATAGTCCTTCATTTGCAGGAAAGATAGTTAATGCCTGTACAGTATTACATAATATGAAAACAAAGTATAGAGAACCAATTTTAGACAATATATCTGCAGGAGAATCTATAATAAATCTAGAGAATACGGAAATAGCAGAAAGTCAGTCACTTTTGTCTGTTGCTGGACGCATACAAAATCAAATTATTGAACAACATTTTTCATAGATTTGTATTAATATGCTATTGTTTTTGTAGTAATTTGTTTTTACTATTTTTTGCAATTTTCATACTTATTCATTTTCACGTATGCATGGCATCGTCGCCAAAATCCTAAATACTTCCACTTAGTAACATTTTTTAATATTTACTCTTCATAGTAATTGTAATTTTTGAGAACCTTATTAATAAATGACTAATATTAAATTAATTTAACTTTAGTTTCATTTATTCATTTAAAAACAAAAGATAATACAATAAAAAATATTTTATAAATTAAAACAAAATATTTATAATAGCATCTTGCAAACATGCATCAATTTCCAATACCATTTAAACACTGTTCAATCCTTGAAATTCCATTTTCAATTCGCTTTTGCGCAGATAGTATTCCTCCCAGAAAAGTAAAATTCTCCGATATCTTCACCATTGCATTCGCAACATCTTTTTGGGCATTCGCGAGAATCTAGTAATTAAAACATATTAAACAGTTAAATTTCTTTTGTCATCAAATTATGTATGTGGTAATAACATTTATCCAAAGATTGTTTTGTTCAAACATTTGTGTGATTGTCTTTCTAATGAGCCAAATACATACGGTCCGTTGTGTGACGCGTTGCGCGTTGAAAACAACAACCACATGAAAAATGTGTAAATGATGCCAAGTTTGTTCTTGAAGTTTTCATGTGGTTGTTGTAACGTTGTTTTTTTCAACGCGCAACGCGTTGCACAACAGATCGTATGTGCCAGAGTCTTAAGGATATTCCCGTAAAGCAATGAAACAAATTTTTAAATATATACATAATCATGACAACGTCGATATCGTGTCCGGTTACGGATGCCAACATTATGTATTTATTGTAAAGTTATTATAAAGGAAAAAGGACACAATAGGAAATGGTATAAACTCACAAATCTTCTTATTTCCTTTGACTGATTACATGTCATCTCAATAGCAACAAACCGAAATATAAAGCTATCTTATCATCCGATTTATATGCAACGTAATAGCATTTTTATTTAACGCTGGATATAAGACGTTTCACAACTAATGAACTTGAAAACTGCGTCCACGTAATCTTGTTTAAAGAGTCCTCGCGGCGGAGAATGTAACATCGAATACACAAAAACCTATTTGTACCCTCAGCCAGTGGCTTCCGAAATCCTTTTGAGAGAATTTGGACTCGATTTAGCACTGCCCATCTGTCAGGCTTGCTGGAGCTCATGATAACTCACGATTTGGTCCTCGTAATATTTCTTCCAAACGTATATCAAGTTTCAATAAGGTCCATATCGGACAACACCTCCGTGTACCTCCCTCACAAAAGTTGAAAATGTTCGCGTTTGTGTAGCCATTGGCTGTTCGGGGCAAGTCATAATGATCCAAAAGATAAAAAAATCGTACGGTTGTCGTCAAGTCAAGTTTATGATACCTCCCTACAGACGCCTAAAAACGTCTTTTGCCACCTACGAGAATGCTAATTATTAAAACTAAGATTCATAGTCTATTTAGGTGCGTCACTCCAGTCTCTACGTTTTGTACATCCTGGGGGTATTCATCAGTTGGTAAAGCCGACTGATTCTTTTTTCCTTGTTTTTAAATGTTAATGGGTGTGAGTGTTTGCGGTCTTTTAAACAAAACTTACCAACATTGCATCCGCCTGTGTTTTAGCAATGCTTAAAAAATCTTCTTTGCAGGTGTTGTCCCTTTTCTGGCGTTTTGCAGGTGTTGATCTATCGTTTGATTTTTTTCCGCTGCTTTCATTCTCCGGTTGGAGGATATCGTTAATTTCATCCTCCAATGTTGTGGTGAGGTCGATCGATCGATCATTTACATTCTGCATTGTTTCGCCTGATGCACTGTTGGAATCAGCCATCTAGATATAAATATGTTGTATTTATATTATACTAGCAAAATGCCCGCTACTTCGTATGCGGAAAGGATATAAAAAAAACAAATAAACAATATATAATATGGAAATGACAAACACTGAAAATTTGGTCGCACTAATACCAATTTTAATCAATATTTATTTTTATCTTAGTACTGTACGTACCCCTTAAGTTCGTTTTTAAAAAAGATCAGCCGTATCTCACCCTTACACATTAACAGCGAGATCAACGTTGCACACCAATACACACCCTAACTCCAAAAAATAAAAATTCCAGCACTGTCGCTACACCCAAAAACAAATTGAGTAGTATTAAGTAATTTTCGTATATTTATGGTACGTATTTCGACGACATATCTCAGCCATACACGGACATTAATACAAAATAATCCGTTCCAGCACTGTCGCTACACCCAAAAACAAATTGAGTAGCATTAAGTAATTTTCGTATATTTATGGTACGTATTTCGACGACATATCTCAGCCATACACGGACATTAATACAAAATAATTACAGTAAATTCCATAATAATTACAGTAATTCCAAATCTCAAGATTCCAGCTGTATCCGTTCGTCCAATTCCAAATTGTACCAAACTTAGTATCAAGTCGAACTCTTCGTACCCATAAGAAAGATTTTCCAAAACTACCTCAATCCTTCACTTTAGTAGTAATCTTACTCCAAATTTCAGGATTCAAACTCTATCCGTTAAACCAAATTAAAATTGTACTAAATTTAGAACAGTTTAGAATTTTCGTACCAATTTTCAAAACTTCCTCAACGCAACAGGGCTACAATAATCATACTTTCAAATTGCAGGATTCCACCGCTATCCGTTCACCTACATACAAATTGTACTAAATTTAGTACCATTTAGTGCTTTTCGTAACCATAAGTTTGCTTTTTCAAAACAACCTGAATCCTACTCTTCGACTGTAATCGTAATTCCAAATTTCAGGATTCCAGCTCTATTAATTCACCCGAATCCAAATTATATCAAATTTAGTACCATTTCTTTCCCAAACAAAAATTTCAGGATTCCAGCTCTACCCGTTCACCCAAATCCACATTGTACCATATTTAGTACCATTTAGTACTTCTCGTACGCACACGTACGACTTTTCAAAATTTCCTCAATACTACACTCCTACAGTAATCTTAATTCCTAATTCCAACACTATCCGTTTACTAAAATTCAAATTGTTCCGAATTTAGTGCTTTCTGTACCCATAAGTACGAATTTCCAAAGTACCTCAATTCTACTGTCCGACAGTAATCTTAGTTCGAAATTTCAGAATTCCAGCTTTATCCGTTCATCCAAATCCATATTGTACCAAATTTAGTACCATTTAGTACTTTTCGTACCCAAAGGTACGAATTTCTAAAACTATCTCAATCCTACACCCCTACAGTAATCTTAATTCAAAACTTTAGGATTCCAGCTCTATCCGTTCACCCAAATCCAAATTTAGTACTGCTCGTAATCATAAATACGAACTTCCAAAACCATTTCCTTATTTCAACGCCATTTCCCAACCTTGATACTTAAAATTCAGGATTCCAGTTCTATCCGTTCACCCAAATCCAAATTGTAATAAATTTAGTACCATTTAGTACTTTTCGTACACATAAATACGAATTTCCAAAATTTCCGCAATCCTACGATCCAACAGTAATCTCAATTTCAGGATTCCAGCTCTGTCCGTTCACTCGAATCCCTATTGTACCAAGTTTAGTACTTTTCGAACACATAAGTACGAATTTCCAAAACCACCCTCATATCTCTGTCCTACACTTCACAGTAATCTTAATTCCAAATTTCAGGTTTCCAGCTACATACATACGTTCACCCAAATCCAAATTGTACTAAATTTAGTACCATTTAGTACTTTTCGTACCCATAAGTACGAATTTTCAAAACTACCTCAATTCTACACCCCACCAGTAATCTCAATTCCAAATTTCGAGATTCCAACTATATCCGTTTACCCAAATCCCCATTGTCCCAAATTTAGTACCATTTAGTACTTTTCATTCACATAAGTAAGAATTTCCAAAACTTCCCCAGTCCTACACTCCAACAGTAATATCAATTCCAAATTTCAGGAATCCAGCTCTATCCGTTCACTCAAATCCAAATTGTACTAAATTTAGTACCAATTATTACTTTTCGTAGACTCAAGTTTCCAAAAACCCTTTGGTGCATCTTTCTTACTCTTCATCAGTGATCCTCAGTCCAAATTTGAGGAATCAAGCCCTATCCGTTCACCCAAATCGAAACTGTACCAAATTTAGTGCTATTTAGTATTTTTCGTACCCTTTGTACGAATTTCCAAAACTTCCACAATATTAAACTCCACCAGTAATCTCAGTTCCAAATTTAGAGATTCCAGCGCTATCCGTTCACCCAAATCCCCATTATTCAAAATTTAGTTCCATTTAGTACTTTCCGTACACATAAGTACTAATTTCCAAAACCACCTTCATATCTCAATCCTACACTTCAACAGTAATATTAATTCCAAATTTCAGGTTTCCAGCTCTATCCGTTCATTCAAATCCAAATTGTACTAAATTTAGCACCATTTAGTACTTTTCGTACCCATAAGTACGAATTTCCAAAAGTTCTTCAATCCTACACTCCAACAGTAATCTCAATTCCAAATATCAGGATTCCAGCTCTATCCGTTCACCCAAATCCCTATTGTACCAAATTTAGTACTATTTAGTACTTTTCGTACACATAAGCACGAATTTCCAAAACTACCCTCATATCTCAATCCTACACTACAACAGTAACCTTAATTCCAAATTTCAGGTTTCCAGCTCTTTACGTTCACCCAAATCTAAATTGTACTAAATTTAGTACATTTCGTACACATGATTGGTAATTTTCCAAACCATTTCCTTTTAGAAGCACCACTTCCCAACCTTGATTTCCATACCAAATTCCTATATTCCTATATTCCTGGGGCCTATTATTGGTTTCATTAATTATTTAGCGATTTCTTCAAATTACAGATTTTGAAATTGAATAGTTATAACTGTACATCTCCATGTACGATAAAATTCTTAATTGCAAATTAATCGTGGTAATATGCACAATTCTATTGCACTTTCATTGATTTGCAAACATTTAGTTATTACCAAAAAGTCAGGTCCATACAGTTTTTAGTTGTTGTTATTTCTGGCCGATTTCTGAATTTATTCCCCTAATGTTGTCTTCAACAGCAACTCATTTGTTCATTTGCGTAATTGATGTTTATACACCATTATCACCAACTGCGACATCTGTTGCAATGGAAGATAACAAATGTCTTGTCTTTCTATTATTTAGTGGTTTACGATAAAATAAGTGCGCCTAGAAGTAAACTACAAAATTTGAAATTATGTGTGATCTCTTACGATATCAAGAAGTTATGGCATTGTTAATTTTACACATGTCTTGCAGAGGGCCAACTAAGTGAATAAGTACGTAATAGTAATGAAAAATAAGGATTTTTGTTGTTGTTATTTTTTGTGGTTCCAGGACGAATTTTCTAAAACCCGGCCTTATCTCGCACATTTGCATCAACAGTGACCCATTGGTAAAATTTCAAGCTCCTAGCTTTAGCCGTTTTGGCTGGGCGTTGATGATGAGTCAGTCAGTCAGTCAGTCAATCACTTATCACCAAGCTCATTTATATATATAGATATGCAATTATTACTGTACTTACAGCTTCAAACTGGAAGCTGTCAGGACAGTCTTCGTTGCCTAGCATGTATTCTAGGCCAACGATTCCTACCACCCTTTCTTCTACGGCGCTTAGAAGTCCACTTGTCAGCGGTAGATTTCCTGTTTTTGATCTCTCTCTTTTAAGTACCTTAAATTTTGTTGAGGCTTTCGATTTTATATCTCGCCAAACCTGAAAATAGTGAAAATATTGTCATAATGTCAAATGTTGCAGATAACTGAACTTACCGTTTGCCACTGCTGCCGTTTTCACCGCTCCTGGAATTTTGTTTAATTCCTCGGCAATTTCCGACCATTTCTTTTTGGCCATGTCTTTCCCATGAAGCGCTGCAAACTTTCCCTCTGCCAAACCCTTTTCCTGTTCCAAAAAGGACAAAAGAGCGGAATGTTGAGAGGGAGTAGCTCTCGGGCCTCGACTTTTCTTCCTAAAAGTGAATGAAACACGCGTATAGATTAAGTAAATTTAAGAAAAACATTATATACTTACAGCGTTTGTTCCATTTTCAAATTATTATTAATTTCAAAATATTTCAGACACTTCTTATTTCTACCGAAATTCGTCGGTAACTTTATCGATTTTTGAAATCGGTAGGAAATAGTTACAGAATAACCCATTCGTTAATACAACCGAATTTTTTCGGTAGTTAACGATGTCGGTTCGATACTAAAAAAAGTTACAGAATCGCACTACTGATCAACAAAAGGGAAGCAACTCAAAATGTCTTACTTTTCAGTAGAGACAAAAACCTGTTCATACATAACTAGTAACTCTGAGGACACGAAGAGTGGAATAACTGTATTTTTTTACGAAAGAGTAGACAAAACAATGGGAGATTTTTACAGTGGATGGAGTTGATCATTATCTATCGTTTTTTATTAAAAAGAGAAAATTTCAAAATTTTGAGTTGCAACCCCTTTGTTGAACAGGTGCGATGTGTTTAATAGAAGGCGCTAGTTGTTGTCTTCTATAGAATAGAAGAGGACACATGTTGTTTTTTATAAAAAAAAAATCCGGCCTAATAAAACAACGCCAATATTTATCATCAAAAAAGTTTATTTTATTTCAACGAATTCTCCAGCATGATTTATACACTTTTGCATGTGCTTATACTAATTGTTGAAGTACTGTTTCCACTCCCATTGAGAATAAAAAGTCATTGGGTGCCAAGTGAGGGCTGTACGACGACCACGTTTGAATCGATGTGTGAGAGCTCGCATTTTCATGGTGCATACTGATACATCTTGTTCGTTTTTCGGATTTCTTTCTTTATTTCATTTTCTTACAGTCTATAGAGTGACATTCTATACAGACCGTGATTGAATTAATTAACTTTACTTGTGTATAGATACAATTATTACAAATTAATAATCATTTTAAAACATAATTTTTTTTAAACAATCTTTAAAAGACTGTTTTGTTGCACTAAATTCCACCGATATGAGTCGGTTTAAAGCGTTGAAATTCCACAAGGCCCTGTTAATTGGACTGTTATTTATATAATTATTTCTATGGTAGGGAGGATGAAATAGATTTACATTACGTAGATTTCTGCATGGAACATTGAAGGACACCCTTTCTAGAAGATATGGGACAATCAATCTTAGAATTGATCAAATCAAAGACAAATAACATGCAATGCGATTTCCTTCTCCATTCCAATGTCTTCAAGTTTATTAAAAGACACCGAGATTCATAACTCGGCAACGGGTATGTGAAATTCAAAGAAGAAACGCAGTACTTTATAAATATCTTTTGTACCCTTTCTATCCTATTTATATGAATTACTAGCAAAATGCCCGCTACTTCGTATGCGGAAAGGATATAAAAAAACAAATAAACAATATATAATATGGAAATGACAAACACTGAAAATTTGGTCGCACTAATACCAGTTTTAATCAATATTTATTTTTATCTTAGTACTGTACGTACCCCTTAAGTTCGATTTTCAAAAAGATCAGTATCTCACCCTTACACATTAACAGCGAGATCAACGTTGCACACCAATACACACCCTAACTCCAAAAAAATAAAAATTTCAGCACTGTCCCTACACCCAAAAACAAATTGAGTACCATTAAATAATTTTCGTATACTTATGGTACGTATTTCGACGACATATCTCTGCCATACATGGACATTAATACAAAATAATGACAGTAAATTCCATAATAATTACAGTAATTCCAAATCTCAAGATTCCAGCTGTATCCGTTCGTCCAATTCCAAATTGTACCAAACTTAGTATCAAGTCGAACTCTTCGTACCCATAAGTAAGATTTTCCAAAACTACCTCAATCCTTCACTTTAGTAGTAATCTTACTTCAAAATTTCAGGATTCAAACTCTATCCCTTAAACCAAATTAAAATTGTACTAAATTTAGAACAATTTAGAATTTTCGAACCAATTTTCAAAACTTCCTCAACGCAACAGAGCTACAATAATCATACTTTCAAATTGCAGGATTCCACCGCTATCCGTTCACCTACATACAAATTGTACTAAATTTAGTACCATTTAGTGTTTTTCGTAACCATAAGTTTGCTTTTTCAAAACTGTAATCGTAATTCCAAATTTCAGGATTCCAGCTCTATTAATTCACCCGAATCCAAATTGTATCAAATTTAATACCATTTCTTTCCCAAACAAACAATTCAGGATTCCAGCTCTACCCGTTCACCCAAATCCATATTGTACCATATTTAGTACCATTTAGTACTTCTCGTACCCATACGTACGACTTTTCAAAATTTCCTCAATACTACACTCCTACAGTAATCTTAATTCCCAATTCCAACACTATCCGTGTACTAAAATTCAAATTGTACCAAATTTAGTGCTTTCTGTACCCATAAGTACGAATTTCCAAAACTATCTCAATTCTACTGTCCGGCAGTAATCTTAGTTACAAGTTTCAGAATTCCAGCTCTATCCGTTCATCCAAATCCAAATTGTACCAAATTTAGTACCATTTAGTACTTTTCGTACCCAAAGGTACGAATTTCCAAAACTATCTCAATCCTACACCCCTACAGTAATCTTAAGTCAAAACTTTAGGATTCCAACTCTATCCGTTCACCCAAATCCAAATGTATTACTGCTCGTAATCATAAATACGAACTTCCAAAACCATATCCTTTATCCATTAAAAATATGCAATTGGTACCAAATTTAGAAACTTTTAGTACGTTTCGTACACTTATAGGTCGAGTTTCTAAATACCCTTTGGTACATCTTCCTAACTCTCCATCAATGACCACTCGTTCAAAATTTCAGAATTCTAGCTCTTCGCGTTTGCCTAATACAATGGATTCCATATTTAGTACACTTTAGCCCTTTTCGTACCTTTCTACGACGAATTTCCAAAAACCCCTTTACGCAAAAACAAATTGTATCAAATTCTGTACAATTCGATTTTCCAAAAAAACCTTAATCCTTCACTTCAACAGTAACCATAATTCCAAATAACAGGATTCCAGCGATATCCGTGCACTCAAATCCAAGTTGTACCATTTGGTACATTTCGTACCCATAAGTACGAATTTCAAAAACTACTTCCATCTCAATCCTATTCTCCAACAGCAGTCTGACCAAATTCCAGGATTCCAGCTTTATCCGTTCCCCCAAATCCAAATTGTACCACAGGTAGTACCACTTAGTACTTTTCGTACCCTTACTACTTCAGTCCTACGCTCCAATAGTAATCCTAATTTCAAATTTCAGGACTCAGACACTACCCGTCACCCAAATAGAAATTCTACCTCTATAGCCTACCACGAACGGGTTGCAAATTCTAACTCTTTCCGTTTACTAAAATTCATACTTTAAATTAAAATAAATAAAATTAAAATACTTAAAATTCAGGATTCCAGTTCTATTCGTTCACCCAAATCCAAATTGTAATAAATGTAGTACCATTTAGTACTTTTCGTACACATAAATACGAATTTCCAAAATTTCCCCAATCCTATGCTCCAACAGTAATCTCAATTTCAAATTTCAGGATTCCAGCTCTGTCCGTTCACTCGAATCCCTATTGTACCAAATTTAGTACTTTTCGAACACATAAGTACGAATTTCCAAAACCACCCTCATATCTAAGTCCTACACTTCACAGTAATCTTAATTACAAATTTCAGGTTTCCAGCTACATACATACGTTCACCCAAATCTAAATTGTACTAAATTTAGTACCATTTACTACTTTTCGTACCCATAAATACGAATTTTCAAAACTACTCAAATTTACACCCCACCAGTAATTTCAATTCCAAATTTCAAGATTCCAACTATATCCGTTCACCCAAATCCCCATTGTCCCAAATTTAGTACCATTTAGTACTTTTCATTCACATAAGTAAGAATTTCCAAAACTTCCCCAGTCCTACACTCCAACAGTAATATCAATTCGAAATTTCAGGAATCCAGCTCTATCCGTTCACCCAAATCCAAATTGTACTAAATTTAGTACCATTTAGTACTTTTCGTACACTCAAGTTTCCAAAAACCCTTTGGTGCATCTTTCTTACTCTTCATCAGTGATCCTCAGTCCAAATTTGAGGAATCAAGCTCTATCCGTTCACCCAAATCGAAACTGTACCAAATTTAGTGCTATTTAGTATTTTTCGTACCCTATGTACGAATTTCCAAAACTTCCACAATATTAAACTCCACCAGTAATCTCAGTTCCAAATTTAGAGATTCCAGCGCTATCCGTTCACCCAAATCCCCATTATACAAAATTTAGTTCCATTTAGTACTTTCCGTACACATAAGTACTAATTTCCAAAACCACCCTCATATCTCAATCCTACACTTCAACAGTAATATTAATTCCAAATTTCAGGTTTCCAGCTCTATCCGTTCATTCAAATCCAAATTGTACTAAATTTAGTACCATTTAGTACTTTTCGTACCCATAAGTACGAATTTTCAAAACTACCTCAATCCTACACCCCACCAGTAATCTCAATTCCAAATTTCGAGATTCCAGCTATTATCCGTTCAATCAAATCCCCATTGTATCAAATTTAGTACAATTTAGTACTTTTCATACACATAAGTACGAATTTCCAAAAGTTCTTCAATCCTACACTCCAACAGTAATCTCAATTCCAAATATCAGGATTCCAGCTCTATCCGTTCACCCAAATACCTATTGTACCAAATTTAGTACTATTTAGTACTTTTCGTACACATAAGCACGAATTTCCAAAACTACCCTCATATCTCAATCCTACACTACAACAGTAACCTTAATTCCAAATTTCAGGTTTCCAGCTCTTCACGTTCACCCAAATCTAAATTGTACTAAATTTAGTACTTTTCGTACACATGATTGGTAATTTTCCAAACCATTTCCTTTTAGAAGCACCACTTCCCAACCTTGATTTCCATACCAAATTCCTATATTCCTATAATCCTGGGGCATATTACTGATTTCATTAATTATTTAGCGATTTCTTCAAATTACAGATTTTGAAATTGAATAGTTATAACTGTACATCTCCATATACGATAAAATTCTTAATTGCAAATAAATGGTGGTAATATGCACAATTCTATTGCACTTTCATTGATTTGCAAACATTTAGTTATTACCAAAAAATCAGGTCCATACAGTTTTTAGTTGTTGTTATTTCTGGCCGATTTCTGAATTTATTCCCCTAATGTTGTCTTCAACAGCAACTCATTTGTTCATTTGCGTAATTGATGTTTATACACCATTATCACCAACTGCGACATCTGTTGCAATGGAAGATAACAAATGTCTTGTCTTTCTATTATTTAGTGGTTTACGATAAAATAAGTGCGCCTAGAAGTAAACTACAAAATTTGAAATTATGTGTGATCTCTTACGATATCAAGAAGTTATGGCATTGTTAATTTTACACATGTCTTGCAGAGGGCCAACTAAGTTAATAAGTACGTAATAGTAATAAAAAATAAGGATTTTTGTTGTTGTTATTTTTTGTGGTTCCAGGACGAATTTTCTAAAACCCGGCCTTATCTCGCACATTTGCATCAACAGTGACCCACTGGTAAAATTTCAAGCTCCTAGCTTTAGCCGTTTTGGCTGGGCGTTGATGATGAGTCAGTCAGTCAGTCAATCACTTATCACCAAGCTCATTTATATATATAGATGGCAAATGGGCTCCATATAATGGACCCATATTCAATTTTAGAGCGAACATATGACGTATATATTAACTTTAGACTATATGGATCTTTGAAATCCATAGAATATGAAAGCTAAAATAGAGTAAGCCTTCGAAATGATATAGTCTATATGTGGGATAAATGAGAGTTTATAATCAAATATAATTCCAAGATCTTCTTTCTCATCGATTTTGTTCAATACATTATTGTCGATGGTAAAAGATGTTTGTATGGGATTTCTTGAACGGTAATATGATAAATGAGCACATTTATCAAAATTAATAACTAAGTTATTAACTCGACACCAATGTCCAAGATAATTTAGATCATTTTGCAATTTTTTAACGTCCATTAGAGAATTTACTTTCAAATATACTTTTAAGTCATCAACATATAAAAGAAATTGCGAATGTTCAAAACAATTGCTATTGTCATTGATAAATATATTGAAAAATAATGGACCTAATATGCTTCCTTGGGGAACGCCAGTTGTTTGAAAGAATAGCTCTGATTCGTGAGTACCAATATTAACAACACATTTCCTGTTTGTAAAATATGAAATAATCCATTTTAAAAATACTGAATGAACTCCAAAGGAATGCAATTTTTCTATTAGTAATTTATGGGAGATGGAATCAAATGCCTTTGAGAACCAGAACCAGAACCACATGAAGTCAGACAATAGTCAACAAATACAGATAGATTTGAAATTGTTGACCTACGTTTATAAAACCCATGTTGTTGAGGAATTATTTTGGATTTGAATACAAAATGTAACTTTTCATGGATAATATCTTCAAAAACCTTCGCAACAACAGTTATTTTTGCTATCGAGCGGTATGAAGTAAATTTCTCTTTACATCCTTTTTTTAAAACGGGATTTATAAATGTGAATTTCCATTTATCTGCTAATACTCCTTCAGATAGCGATTTATTGAAAAGTATATTCAACGGTAGAATAAGAGATGAGACACAAGACTTCAATAAATAAGAGCAAACACCATCAGCATCAATAGCATTAGAATTTTTTATATTACTAATTCCTTGACTAACATCATCAAGTGATAACGAAATTGAACCTAAATTAGTATCAGAATAATTTGAAATACCACCAAAGGTGGTATACGTATTAAAGGAATCATTCGTACCAAAGATTGATTTGAAAAACATTGCAAATAAATTTACTATTTCATTTGGAATTTCAGATGTCTTTCCATCAAAAACATCGAAGAAGGTATGTCAGTGGATTGTTTTTTATACCCTCCACCATAGGATGGGGGTATATTAAGTTTGTCACTACGTTTGTAACTTCTCGAAATAATCATTGTAGACCCCACAAAGTATATATATTCTTGATCAGCGTGCAATTCTACATCGATATAGCCATGTCCGTCCGTCTGTGGAAATCACTCTAGCGTCCGAACGGATTGACGTAGGTTGATGAAATTTTGGGAAAATATGTTATATTTACGTAGGACTTTTGGTATTGAAAGCGGGCTATGTAGGTCCATGCTTTCGTATAGCCCCCATACAAAATGACGCGTGACGCGTCGTCGTTTTAAGGAATTTTTAAGATATTTGGCCCATTTTACCACCGAATTGGTTGTAATTTGGTACTTTGTGTCTCAAGAGAACAAAAAACATTCCTACCAAAGTTGGGTTATATAGGTCCACGTTTTGGTATAGCCCCCATTTAAGGCCCCATATAAAGTACGCGTCATTTTAATATATTTTGAATGTATTAGACCCATTTGACCACAGAATTGGTTGTAATTTGGTATTTTGTGTCTTCAGAGGCTAAGAAACATTTCTACCATAAAATGTTTATATAGGTCCACGTGTTGATATAGCCCCCATAATACAATATCTCCCGATTTTCGATATTTTGAACGTTTTAGCCTCATTATCACACCGAGATGGCTGAAATTTGGTATTTAGTCTTCTTTAGGCGTATAAAACTTTCCCCCAGAAATTTGTAGGTATAGGTCTACGCCATCATATAGCCCCCATAGAACGGTACCTTCCGAATTTCGGTAATTTGAAGGTTGTGGCCACATTAATCCACCGAAATGGCTGAAATTTGTGGTGGAGGGTATAAAAAGTTCGGCCCGACCGAACTTAACGCTTTTCTTACTTGTTTGATTTTATATAATTCCAAAAACTCTTGGGATTATTATAAATCTGATTTTCATTATTTGCAATATATTGCTTATACAAAAATTTATTCAAGAAATTAAATTCTCTTTCACATAATTTATATTCTTGAAATGTCTGTGGATTACGGTTATTGATATGACGTTTATATAATTTATTGCGTCGATTTTTTAGCTGCTTGAGTCTTTTATTATACCATGGATGGGATGTAGACTTCTTCCTCCTTTTAGGAATAAATTGATCACATGCCTTTAGAACAGTTTCCAGGAAATAATCATAGCATTCATTAATATTTTGAATATTCAATGCAGAAATCCAATCAATATTATTCAGAAATGAATTGAGTGCAACAAAATCTGCCCTCTTGAAATCAAGGACGGAAACATTAGAAGATGAATTATCTTTTAAAAAACTACACATTCTAAGTTCTATGACAATTGCTGAATGATGGACTGTATTTGGTGAGAATGGATTCAAACACTCGTGTATAGTAATTTTTATTTCAGATGGAATGAAAAACAATTCCAGTATTTTATGCAACTTGTTATAATCAATTACGTTGATTTCAGGTTCTTTGTTTAAATTCGATGGTATAATTACATCGCCATCATTTGTCCAAACTACATTATTTAGATTGAAGTCACCAAATATACAAAACTGAGTGCTTACATCCAACTTCTCATAAACAGCAATATTATTAACATGTCTGGAATACAAATCCAAGTTACTACTTGGTGGAATATAAGAAACTCCTATGCGTAATTTCATATTGTTACTAGATAGGATATAAACAAACATTTGATCAAACAAATTATCGATAGAAATACAATAAGTTAAATATGATTTAAGATGTTTTTTCACTGAGATTAATACACCTCCTCCTCGGTACAGGCCAGTTGCTTCAGAACTTCTGTCTTTGCGATATACATTATATTCATTAGGTCTCCACAATAACAAATATATCAAAATCCGATTGATGCGAAAAATTAAACAAAGTATAACATTTAGAACGCATTCCAGAAACATTCTGATAATAAATTTTTAAATCAGAAATATTATTTATTGTGCAGGCAGATTTGTTGGTTTTTTCTCAAAAAAAAAAAAAAAAAACAAACGGGCGAACGCTTACATTGATGTGCCTTAACGATGGTTTGGTCAGCTCTGAATAGTAACTGGCAGAAACAGCAAGTTTGAAATTGACATGTTTCAATGTACTAACGTCAACATCTTTCTTTACAAGCAACTTACACTCAACATGCTGTTTATCTACCTTTGCATGTTTCTCTATGTACGCAATTATGTGCTCAGGCTTCACATTTCTATTAAATGATGAAAGGTGCAGAAATTTCATCTTTGGCAGCACACTAAGCTCAGTTGTATCATTCTGTCCAACGGCAATAACACGATTTCTGCGTTTACGCTTTCGTGTATTCGTCCAGTCAGACTCATATATGTTTGATAAGGCATCCGTTGTTATTGTTGATTGAGACACTGTTGAAGAAGCATCACTATAGAATTGCGACTGCTGCTGTTCAAAACTACTGATTGTTTGATGATCAGCATTGGCGTTGTAGTAGTCAGCTCTTTTGTTTTGACTTGTTGCGTTGTATGTTGTTGAATTGTTGATGTTAGAAGGCATTCGTTGATTGGGTGTTTTTTCAAGGTTTTTTAAAAGTTCGTCGACCTTTTTGTTTACATCTTTCACATCAGTTGTAAGTGAGAGTAATAGCGATTCCTTAATTTCTCTTACTTCTTGTGATAACGAAGATATCATCGAAACCATAGAGGCAGATACACGTAAACAATCGTCGCAATTAAAAACGATGTTTGTAATATTTTTGAAAGTAGATTAAATTTTTGTACCATCTATTTGTACGCACAAAAAGTGATACTTAGATTTACAGATATGGCAAGAAATGAAATTAGTTTTTGCTGACTGAAAGCACTTTGCACACAAACTTGGCGGTGGTGTTGTCATTGTGACGAAAACGAGATAAACTAAGTAACTGAGAGATTTCTTGCGGAGCAACGTAAAAACACGTCCGTTCACTTCAAGCGCACAAGACAAAAATTACAATGAGCCTCCAAACAAATTGTAGTGTACCACTCAGAATTTACAGAGCCACAGTCAGTTTTACCGAAGAAACAGGCGACTACTTGCTTCGAAGTGCTTGGTTCATTATTATACTCATAGATTCATGATGTGACGTGCTTTAAAGCTCCGCAATCGCATTTTGAACACTTCTTTGTACCATTCGACACAAGCCTTTTTTGAGTGATTCTTAAATTCTGCTGGATCCAACGAAAACAAACCTTATTAACGGACAGGTGTTTATGCAATATCGAATGTTATACCCCGTTTATATATAATCGGATTTAACAAACCGACTGGGTTTTAAATGTCAATTCCATTGCTTATATTTCAAACAAATCCTCATAAAGAAGGTTAACCGTGAAAAAAGTTCTAATATAAACAGCATGTTAGTTTGTGGAAGAAATCTCCAAGGATGTCTGTCTATATCTGACGGTTTCGTTTTTGAGCGAACATCGGCCACGATTAAATTCTTTAAACCAGCTTTCACAGTGCGATAGGATTATGCTTGATCCCCATACAAAGATTTTATTTGATCGAATCCAATATACAGTTACGCATCCAAAATCACTCTCCACAGAGGGACACATTCAGCCAGGCTGGGAAATGTAAACAAATAAATGGAATTGTTTACCTTCTTCTTCTTTGTGGTTCACACAGGCATGATAGCATGCAATACACAATAGGTGTGTTCGTGTGCTCAATAATTTGTACAAATTCGTACAAGTTCAGTAAATTCTGGCAATCGACTAACCTCTTTTGCATTATACTGTAGAGTAAATCACTCTCCACAGAGGGACACATTCAGCCAGGCTGGGAAATGTGGGAAATGTAAACAAATAAATGGAATTGTTTACCTTCTTCTTCTTTGTGGTTCACACAGGCATTATAGCATGCAATACACAATAGGTGTGTTCGTGTGCTCAATAATTTGTACAAATTCGTACAAGTTCAGTAAATTCTTGCAATCGACTAATAGCACGGTTACACTACAGCATTTTGCCGGGTTAACCCACTTCATGAGGATTTATTTGCTTAATCTGCTCAAATCTGGCCAGATTTGCCATACAAACATTAAATCCTCTCATGGCTGGGTTTATTTTAAATCCGGCACAAATCCACCAAGAATACAGAGTTGTATTCGGTATTTGTGCAAAAAAATCCAACTCTACTCAAAAAGTACCAAAAGTTGCTACTTTTTTTACAATAGAGTTTGTCGTGTTTTACACGTTTACGATTGGTCGCATGAAATTTTATGGAGTTAATAAATCTAAAGTTATTTGGAAATCATAAAATTATTTAATTTTTCTTCCTTACCCTGCGTTTACAAAAGACAGGACAGTTGACTTCATGTATTGATTGTCAAAAACCCAAAACTTGCCTCTGTGACGTAGGCGTCCAGACAACTGCAAAAACAGTTGTAAAATTATGAATGAAAATCATAGATTTCTTTTTGTTTTCCGTTCACATATTTTGTTTTTGTACCCATTCTTTTGTTTTAAACACATTTAAATTATCATCTCACTTCTTTTTTCACAAAATGTCAAAAATTTGTTAACCCTACTGTCTATGAAAAAATGATGGACAGCTGGGAGACAAACGACAAATGTATGTATGTGTTAGTAAATCAGAGTTGTATTTGAAGACAAACTGTCTGGTGTAAACGCCTAGTTAGACACTTTTTAACAAAAAGTACGATTGATACCATGATACATGTATGTATCCCTGTGTGTAAAATATACCAATATGAGCAAAGACGGGACGATATCTGATACGAAAAATTGTAAATGTGTAACACACGACTTTATTAGTTATTTTGTATGTATACGTAAACAAACATCAGCTGACAGTTTATATCCTCGAAAGCAGGTGGTCATGTCAAAAAGCAGATGGTCTAATGGCCACCTAAGTGTAACCAGCAAAGATTAACCCACTGGATCTATTAAACCCAGTGGGTTAACCTTCAATAGTGTAACCGGGGTATAAGCTCTTTTGCATTAAACTGTAGAGTAAACGAACAACATCCAGTAACAATTTGTAAAAATTTTGTGTAAACGAACACACATAATATTAGGTATGTTCGTTTACTCCATAATTTGTACAAATCCAATAACTCCATATAAATTACTATCTTTCACATTGAATTAAAAGTAAATGAACAACATACAGTAACAACCTCTACAAATTATTGAGTAAACGAAAACATATTGTGTGTCTGCTTATTTGCAAGTTCTTGCTACAAGCAATTTCTCCACCAAAAACTTGCAAGTTCTAAATGAAGAACTGCAAACAAAGTGAGGTAACAGATAACTTTTTGTTGCAAACTTTTAGGTAACCAGACAGACCTCATATTGTTCCAGCACTTTCATTGAAATTTGATCACCAAAATAATATAAATACAAGGAAAAATTTTATGGTGTATGACATGCTATCATGTCTGTGTAAACAATAAGAAGAATAGTATTATAATTGGTTTACATTTACGAAATCCACTCGATTTCAACTGTCAATTCCTCTGCGTATACGTCAAATGAAAACTCATCTGAAATCAATTGGATTTCATTTGTCGTTTAAGCAATGGAATTGACAGTTGAAATCGAGTGGATTTCGTAAATGTAAACTTACTGTTATATGAGGGCGGTTCGGAAACTTCTTAGCCTATCAATGAAAGAGAATAGTTAGTTTTTCAAAAATATTTTTATTTTTCAATAAAATCTCCTGAAACTTCAATACACTTAGTCCAACGCTTTTCTAGCAATTCTATCCCTTGATTAAAATAGTTTTCCTCAAGATATTCAAAATAGTGGTTCACAACTATAATTGCATCTTTATTTGAGGTAAAACGCTTGCCAGCAAGATTTTTTTTAGATTTGGGAACTAGTAAAAGTCACTGGGAGCTAAATCAGGAGAATAAGGTGGGTGGTCAAGCAACTCGTACTTTAATTCGTTGATTTTAGCCATTGTTAAAACACTCTTTTGCGCTGGTGCGTTGTCTTGATAAAAAATAATTTTTTTGTGTTGTAAGCCAGGACGTTTTTCTCGAATTTGTACATTTAATTGATCCAAAAGGTTGCAATAGTACTCTAAATTTATTGATTTACCCTTTTGCAGATAGTCAATCAATAAAGTACCTTTGAAGTCCCAAAAAACCGTTGCCATAACTTTACCAGCCGATTGAATTATTTTTGCCTTCTTTGGGGCACTTCCTCCAGCTTCAGTCCATTGTTTGGATTGTTCTTTTGTCTCTGAGTATATTGGTGGATCCATGTCTCATCAACAGTTATGAAACGACGCTTAAAATACATTTTATTTCGCTTAAAACGATCCACACAAGCTTGAGATATGTTCGTTCTTATGCGTTTTTGATCGACTGTTAATAAATGCGGCACCCATCTTGCAGAAAGCTTTTTCATCTGTAGTTCTTCATGCAAAATTAAATGTACTCGATCATTTGAGATGCCCATGATATTAGCAATTTCACGCACTTTTATTCGTCGATCATTTAATACCATTTCATGAACTTTGGCTACAATTTCTGTTGTTGTTGCTGTTTTTGGACGTCCACTACGTGGTTCATCTTCAACGCTTGTACGATCGACCGCGTTTAAATTCAGCAAACCAATTTTTTACTGTTGCATATGAAGAAGCACCTAACACATTCACCATATCATTATGAATTTCTTGTCCCGATAAACCTTTTTTATATAAATATTTAATGACAGCACCCATTTCTAATTTATCCATTGTAAAAATATTGCGGATGCGTCTTTTTTGAACACCTGTTTCTATATGAAGAAGTTGCCAGATCGAAACAAAATTTAACATGTGTTCATAACAGAGATGGAAGTTTCCAAAACACTTAACTTTTTTCTGTTTATACCGCGCTTTTTGTGCTAGGCAAAGAAGTTTCCGAACTGCCCTCGTATTTAGACAATAACGCATTTTACACTTGAACGCCTGTTAGACTGTGAACTTGTACTATTATTTAAACTGTCAATTCCATAGAATATACGTCAAATAAAATCCAGAGGATTTCGAACTACGATTTATATTACGTATATACTATGGAATTGACATTAGAAATCGAGTGGATTTATAAGTCTAAACGTACATGCGTAATTTAATTTGTCAATTCCATAGATTTTCTGTCAAATAAATGACGTAAATTACCAAGACACCTGTTTTAAGTGTAATGCTTGGTTTACATTTACGAAATCCACTTGATTTCAACTGTCAAATCCTTAGGTTAAACGCCAAATGAAATCCAGATGAGATTTGATTTGACGTTTGAGCTATGGAATTGACAGTTGAAATCGAGTGGATTTCGTAAATGTAAACTTAGCATAACTGTAAAATGGCTCTATGGTGGGTTTAAAAAATCCAATCGATCCAAATTTCAACTTAATTTTCACACAATAGCTATGTTCCTTTACGTGCAAGAATCTTCAAATTTTACCACGTTTTACTCGAAAAGCGTTAATTTTTCAAAGTAAAGGAATAGACCATGGTTTAATAAGAAAGGTTAGCCAAAGCTTTATGTCAATTTAAATTTTTTCATTCGAGTATGCCTAAAACTTCAAAACAACATAGACAAACTGTGTATGTGTGTGTGGTGTTTGAATAATATGCCAAACAATTTTAAAAACAATCGAATTCAATGATTTTTAAAATTGTTTTTAGACCATTTGTATGGAAGAAATTGGCGAGATTTGCATTGAAACAATCAGTTTATCATATTCACAACTCGATTATGTGGGGAAAACTTAACTCTTCATTCATTTTTCGCGTCTTTTATAAAATGCTCAAAAATGCATTGTAAACAAACCCACTTGTTGCTTTTATTTTGAAGTTTTAGGAATTCAATAAAAACAAGGGTTCTATAAATTTTTTTCATTTAAATCTACCTCTTTACTTATACCATGGAATAGACCAAATATATGTCAAACAAATTCAAATTTCAACTGTGAATTCCTTTGCGTATAAGTCCAATGAAAACTCATCTGAAATCCATTGGATTTCAGTTGAATTCAAGTGGATTTCGTAAATTTAAATGTACTATAAAAGAGGTTTAAACGCCTGTTAGACTATACACTTATAAAATGTTTAAGTGCATTATCTCGATTTATTTGACATATATTGTATGAAAATGACAACTTAAATCGACTGGATTTGCTAAACCAGCATAGTCTAAATGTGCTATTAAGGTGAAGAATTCCTTCGGCAACCTCATTTCACCCAATCTCTCAAATTCATTGTATAGTCCGTTTACATTTACGAAATTGAGTGGATTTCAACAGTTCTTTTGCGTATAAACTAAATGAAAACTCATCTGAAATCCATTGGATTTCATATGACGTACACGCAATGGAATTGAAATTTGAAACCCCATGAGTTTATTAAGTCCGGTTATATGTAAACGTATTATAATATGTGGTCTGTTCCTTTACTTTTAAAAGTGGTAACTGCTCTCATATAAATTGTATGCTTTTTAAAGTAAAGGAACGCTTTGCAGTTTAAAAATGGTAACCTCAGGTGAGTAAAAGAACAATGATATAGTAAAAACATGACGTTTAATTTATTTTAACGTTTGTAGCGGATTTACATAAAACATATTTTAATAAATCACGCCATTTATGAGGTCAACTGCATTGAAAATCTGTCAAATGACGAAGAAAGGTTATCTCGTTAATTTAACGTCAGATAAATCGAGATATGCCTGTTTACCGGGATAATTAGCTAAAGTAAAAATTTTACGTTAAATGTATTTTACCTTTTGTAGCGGAAATAATACCCCGGTTACACTATTGAAGGTTAACCCACTGGGTTTAATAGATCCAGTGGGTTAATCTTTGCTGGTTACACTTAGATTTTCGATTAACCCACTTGATGACGATTTATTTGAAGTTTGCGCTATGGAATTGACATTAGAGACTCAAACCCACTATGTTAATCCGGTTAAGTGTAACCGGGGTATTACATACAAAAAACATGAGGGTTGATTTATTTTAACACTTGTAGCGGATTTCTATCAAACGGATTTATATATATAGCGTCATTTAGGATGTCAAGTGCATTGAAAATATATTTCAAATATATGATGAAGAAACGTGTTTTCATTCATTCTACTCAGATAAATCGAGCTATACCTGATTAACGGGGGTAATTAGATAAAGTAAAAACATAACGTTTAAATTATTTTAACTAATGTAGCGGATTTACATAAAGTGCATTGAAAATATATTTCAAATATATGATGAAGAAACGTGTTTTCATTCATTCTACTCAGATAAATCGAGCTATACCTGTTTAACGGGGGTAATTAGATAAATTAAAAACATAACGTTTAAATTATTTTAACTTATGTAGTGGATTTACATAAACCGGATTTAAATAAATCTCGTGATTTAAGATGGCAATTGCCTTGAAAAATTGTGAATTAAGTTGCGAAGAAAAGTGTTTTCGTATATTTTAAGTCTTATAAATCAAGATAAAGCTATTTATCGAGATAATTAGCTACGCTAAAATATGACTTTTACAGCCAGTTTCTGTATGCCGAAAGAATAATGTGTGCGAATCAAACACGCCCGAACTGTAGTTTTCGAAATAATTTTACCTTTGCTTTTGCTTCAAAACAAAAAACAAATTTGAAAAACACACAAGAGTTTGGACGTGTTTCTTTCGCACACATTATTCTTTCGACATACAGAAACACGATGTTAATATATTTTAAATTTTGTAGGGATTTAAATAAGGCGAATTTTAATAAATAGCCTCATTTAGGATGTCCAGTGCATTGAAAGTCTTTCGAATATGTATGCAAGTTTATTTAGTAATTTATTTCCATTTTTTAGTTGTTTGTTGCATTTTTCGGTATTTTATGAAAAAAAAACAGGGTTGCTTATAATAGTATAGTGTTTTCGTGCGTTGTTTAGAAATAAATTCCTCTAAATTTTATATTGCCTGTTTTAGCAAATAAATGAGGAAGCAGCCCTAAAACCTGTTTTTCCTGGTAGTGTAAAAAGCATATTATAAATCAAAATGTACCTATTTATCGAGATAATTACACTGTGATACAAAAGTGGACAAAATTTTTTTGCAGGATTTCTGATGCGGAAATTCGGTTTTGTGGGAGTCCATAGAAGATGAAAATACCTTTGGTTTCTTTGGGTCACTTCGGGGTTTGATTTTATAACGGTAAATGTAGTGAAAAATGTAGGTGTGATTTACGCAGCCTAGAGCACAAGGAAAAACATTTTACTGTTTTTAATGCGTTTTTGTCACACTTAAACCACTATTAATTAGCCATTTGCTAACCAATTTTAAAAATTTATGGCTTGTTCGAAAGGCATTACTCTCCCCTTTATAATGAAAAACAGTTGCGGAAACAAGTAAGAAAAGCGTTAAGTTCGGTCGGGCCGAACTTTTTATACCCTCCACCACAAATTTCAGCCATTTCGGTGGATTAATGTGGCCACAACCTTCAAATTACCGAAATTCGGAAGGTACCGTTCTATGGGGGCTATATGATGGCGTAGACCTATACCTACAAATTTCTGGGGGAAAGTTTTATACGCCTAAAGAAGACTAAATACCAAATTTCAGCCATCTCGGTGTGATAATGAGGCTAAAACGTTCAAAATATCGAAAATCGGGAGATATTGTATTATGGGGGCTATATCAACACGTGGACCTATATAAACATTTTATGGTAGAAATGTTTCTTAGCCTCTTTGGTCAAATGGGTCTAATACATTCAAAATATATTAAAATGACGCGTACTTTATAAGGGGCCTTATGTGGGGGCTATACCAAAACGTGGACCTATATAACCCAACTTTGGTAGGAATGTTTTCTGGCCTCTGAAGACACAAAATACCAAATTACAACCAATTCTGTGGTCAAATGGGTCTAACGCTGATCAAGAATATATATACTTTGTGGGGTCTACAATGATTATTTCGAGTAGTTACAAACGTAGTGACAAACTTAATATACCCCCATCCTATGGTGGAGGGTATAAAAAGAAGTAATGTCCGTTTAAAGTTGAAAATCTAAGAAAGCCCATTTTTCACTACATTTACCGTTATAAAATGTAAAAACGAAGTGACCCAAAGAAGCCAAAGGTATTTTCGTCTTCTGTGGACTCCTACAAAACCGAATTTATGCATTAGAACCCCTGCAAATTTTCACTATAGCACAGTGTTATCTACGCTAAAAACATGTCTTTAAATTTATTTTAACATTTGTAGCGAATTTAAATAATGTCAAGTTTACACTTGCGCTCCAAAATCCACTGGATTTCATGAAACCCTGAAATACACCCCGGTGCTTACACTTATTTTTTTGTTGATTTCAAACATATTAAAATAATCAAGGTAGATGTATATGGGCAGCTGATCGAACATGAATTTTCAAAACTAGTTCTTGTAAACTGAATTAGTCAACAAAAATATACGACAATATAGAACTTTACAACATTATTTCGAAAATTATTGTAAAATTATCTATATATCGTATTAATTGTGTATAGTACTAACAAATGAAAAAATGAAAAAATTATTTTATCGTTGAGGCATCATAATAATACATTTTAATAGATAAAAGTTGTGTTCAGAACCTGCAAAATATTATTTTTGCAGTAGTTTTCCCGTTTAGTGATAAAAATGCGTTCCCGTAGTCCGAAATTTAGCAAGACTTGCACTTCTCTTTAAACAAACACACTCTTCTCCTGTTTTCTGCCATACAGTTTTGGCCTAGTAGAAACTAGCAACTTGTTCATTGGCATCTAAGTACGTTAGTTGATACGTTGATTTTGACATTTCTGCCGGAGTTTTTGCAACTTCCGTCATTTTTTCCATTTCCGTATTTTTTTAAGAAATTTGTATGGGGAAGCAATTTTTGATAATTCGCTCTTTTTCTAACATTACCATTAACCTGAATACAATAAAAAATAACATTGTAACAAACTAATTTAATATTTTTTTCACATTGTTTATAAATTTTGATACTAACGATTTTTGTTGCATCAATTGACCATCTACCTTGTTTATTATAATGCGTGAAAAGTGTTGCAAATTTTGGTACTTTTTTAGGCAAAAACAGGGTTGTATGTCATTTGTACTGTGATTTCGATGTAGATTTCGCTGAAATCACGAAATGAGATAATTTCATTTTTGTATGCGAAATCATGATAAATTTTGCTTGAGTCCGCGCGAAATCACGAAACGCCTTCGAAATCACGAAACGACGCCGAATGTAAATGTAATGTAAGACGAATTTTAATAAATACCGTCATTTAGGATGTCAAGTGCATTGAAAATCTGCCGAACAAATAACGAAAGAACGTGTTTTCGTAAATCGAGATATACCTGTTTATTGAGATAATTAGGTATGATAAAAATATATATTTTAATTTATTTTAACATTCGTAGGGAATGTGAAACCGATTTAAATAAAACACATCATTAAAGACGTCAACTGCATTGAAAATCAGTCAAATAAATTACCAAAACCCTGATTACATACAAAAAACATGACGGTTAATTTATTTTAACATTTGTAGCGGATTTACTTCAAACGGATTTGAATAAATCGAGTCATTTAGGTTTTCAAATGCATTGAAAATATGTCAAATAAATTACGAAGAAACGTGTTTTCATTCATTTTAAGTCAGATAAATCGAGATATACCTGTTTGCCGGGGTAAAACGCCTGTTATGTTAGGTAACATTTACGAAATCCACTCGATTTTAACTGTCAATTCCTTTGCGTATACGTCAAATGAAAACTCATCCGAAATCCATTGGGCTTCATTTGACGTTTAAGCAATGGAATTGACAGTTGAAATCGAGTGGATTTCGTAAATGTAAACCTAGCATTAGGGTATGAACTTGTATATGATTTAAACTTTCAATGCCATAGAATATACGTCAAATAAAATGCAGTGGATTTAAAACTACGATTTATTTGACGTATATACTATGGTATTGACTTAAGAAATCGAGTGGATTTATAATTCTAAACGTACTGTAATAGCATATTTATATTATAGCTTTTCGCCGGGTTATGAGGATTTATTTGACGTGTATGCAATGGAATAGACATTTGAAAATCAGTGGGTTTACTAAATCCAATTATGTGTAAACGTACTATAATTATCTCAACAAACATGTATATCTCTATTAATCTGACGTAAATGTACGAAAACACGTTTCGTCATTAATTTGACTGATTTTCAGTGCATTTTATATTATAAATGGCACGATTTATTAAAATCCGTCTCATACTACGCTTACAGTAAGTTTACATTTACGAAATCCACTCGATTTTAACTGTCAATTCCATTACTTAAACGTCAAATGAAATCCAATTGATTTCAGATGAGTTTTCATTTGACGTATACGCAAAGGAATTGACAGTTGAAATCGAGTGGATTTCGTAAATGTAAACCTAACATAACAGGCGTTTTACCCCGGCAAACAGGTATATCCCGATTTATATGACTTAAAATTAATGAAAACACGTTTCTTCGTCATTTATTTGACATACTTTCAATGCATTTGAAATCCTAAATGACTCGATTTATTCAAATCCGTTTGAAGTAAATCCGCTACAAATGTTAAAATAAATTAACCGTCATGTTTTTTGTATGTAATCAGGGTTTTGGTAATTTATTTGACTGATTTTCAATGCAGTTGACGTCTTTAATGATGTGTTTTATTATTGACGCGATTTATTCAAAACCGTTTTATGTAAACCCGCTACAAATGTTAAAATAAATCAAACGTCATGTTTCAACTGCAGGTAAACAGGTTTATCTCGAAATGTATGTAAACAGGAATTTGGTCATTTATTTGACAGATTTTCAATGCAGTTGAAGCCTTTAATGATGTGTTTTATTAAAATCCGTATCACATAAATCCGCTAAGAATGTTAACATATATTAAAAGTCATGTTTTTATCGTAGCTAATTATATCGTAGATAGGTATATCTTGATTTATAATATGTTATTTATATTATAGCCTTTTGCAGGGTTAACCTTCTTTATGAGGATTTACTTGACGTGTATGTAATGGAATTGATATTCAAAACCCAGTGGGTTTGTTAAATCCGGTTATACATAAACGTACTATAAGACTTTAAATATACGAAAACACATTTCTTCGCAATTTATTTGACAGATTTTCTACACAGGTGCAGTCTTAAATGACGAGATATATTAAAATCCGGCTTATGTAAATCCGTAAATAGTTATATATTTATATATGACCTAAAATTTTCGAAAATACTTTTCTTCGTAATTTATTTGACAGATATTCAACGCAGTTGCCATCTTAAATCACGAGAATTATCCAAATCCGGTTTGAAGCACGGTTACACTACAGCTTTTTGCCGGGTTAACCCACTTCATGGTGATTTACAATGCAATTTATATGGGAGCAGTTTACAACTTTTACTACTTTTGCCGGTTTTACTATTTTCAAAAGTAAAGGAACAGACCAAGAGGTTGCCATTTTTACACATTTACTCTTGGTCTTATGAGATATTATGGCCTTTATAAATCTAAAGTTATTTGAAAATCATAAAATTATTTATTTGTAAAATATACGAATACGAGCAAAGAGGGGAGAGAAATCGTACAAGTGTAAAACACGACTTTATTACATTTTCGGTAAACGTTTTCTTTGCTCGTTATATATGCATTTTGTCCCATATTTTTTGTTTTCCAATCAATCACAATACAGTTTAAATACTTGTTTTAATGCATCAATAGTTACCATTTTAATTTTTGGAATGTATTTTTATACCCTACACCCATGGTAGAACAAATACAAGGTAAAGTTAATACTACAACAAATACAACTCGAACAACAACCACAAAGGAATTTGTTTTTGTTTTTAGCGTTACTGCTAGTTGTATTTGTAAACAAAACAAGGAAATGTCTATAAATTATTGGAATTTAAAAAACTAATAATTTTTTACATTTGGTTGAATATTTTGGAAAACATGAGTGAAAATTCGTTACATTTTCAATTTTTATGTTTCCACATCATTCCACTAAATGCATAAATTCTCGCAGAAAGTAGAATTCTTGCAGAAAAGTTTGGGGTCGCTGGAAATTCATAGAAAAGGTGAAGCTGTTTCAATGTTTTGTTTTAAAAATCAAAGAAGCACATGTTTATTAGGGCTTTATTTTTTTAAATTTTAACAAAATACCTCACATATTAACAAACGTTGTATCGCCTCTACAAGCGGTGATTTACTGCGCGGCTTATCGTTCGAACTTGGAGGAGGTTACATATCACTGATATGAAGAAGTCTTTCTGGGAAATGGTTTTTTCCGAATGATATATTTTTTTCTCAAAAAATATATGTCTCTAATGTACATCGAAATAGAAATAAATGTATAAAATGTCATATGAAATTTGACACTAACGTTACAACCCAGTTCAGTCAGCTGTGTATTGCTGCTACCTTTTCTTATTCTACCATGCCCTACACCACTATGTGGAAAGGGTATTATAAGTTTGTTTTGGTAAAAATTCATGTAACACCGCGAAGTATTCGTCGGAGACCCACAATGTGGTATACCAATCTTCATATCTCGGCGAGATAAAGCGATTTTGAGATGTGTCCGTCCGTTCGTCCGTCCGTGTGTCCGTCTGTCCATTATAAATTGTAATCAAACTCCAGGCCGCAATTATGGAACGATCGTCACGAAATTTGGTATGGAGGTCGGTTACACATCAGAATAGATCGCTATTTTAATTGGTGATGATCGTGAAATATTTAGCGGGTGAAATGGACCAAAAACATAATTTTTATCCGATTTTGTAGCTGCTCTGTAGGTCGCAATAATAGTACGATCACCTCGAAATTTTAAATAAGGTAAGAGTATATGACAAAGAAGAAGCTTGCAGTGTGAGATGGCGATCAGATAATATTTAGAGGGTTAAATGGACCAAAACTTTTGTGTGAAATTTGAGAAATTTTTTAATTTACAGCTTATATCTTTATTCCTGGAAGAGACATTCCGCGAAAGTAAGCCACACTGCTCAGATAACAGAGTTACAGCCTAATATATCCAGTTATTTGTTTGTAATGTAATCAGAATCACGCTAGAGGTCGCAATTATAGCTCAATAGTCAGGTAATTTTGCCCGATGTAAGAGTTTATGTCTAAGAACACGCCTACAATTTTGAATGATGCTCTCGTATTATCTAGTGGGTTAAATGGACCATTACTTTTTTATGAAAAGTATAAAAGGGAAATGTTGCCAACTATTTCATTTTCATTTCCAAAAAATTGATTTTTTCTTTTCGCGCTACAACAACGATTTTTGGTACATAGGCTAAGAAAAAATTCCCCAGTACAAATCCGCTCGCGAGCAGATTTTTGGTTGTTGCGGGCAAATGTTATCGTGGTTTTACTTCTGCTTTTAAGAAAAAATTATTATAAAAACGCTAATTATTTTATTGAGCACAATTGTCACTAAAAAGTTATCACGAAGTGACGTCGTTAAGTAGATTGCATAATATCTGTAAAATGTTACTCAGCATTCGCGGAATCTACAAAAAATTAAAAAAATTTTAAATGTAATCCAATCTTTTTCAAAATATAGGTCCATTTACCCGTCGAAAATTACAAAACAAAAAGAGTTTCAAATAAAGACTCCACGGGGAATCACATTAGACCAAATTTATAATCGTTGGGATAGTAGTTAGGATGTTACTAGGCGTTTACACACAGACAGTATTGGCAAGACAATAGCTAAGTTACAAACCATTTTCACCAATACATTCATATTTTTCTCTACACATATTTAAAAATGTATCAATGTATTTGTGAAAAAGGTTCATATTTTTGCTATTGTCTTGCCAATACTGGCA